>NW_027504987.1:0-173269 GCF_021521415.1 Bidens hawaiensis
TTCTATGCTAACTAACCAAATGTCAAAAGTTTAAGTTTTCTTGCAGGTTCAAAAGCACCGTGATCGATGACGGGGAATAAGAAGTTTAAAAAGTCAAATTTTTCTAAAACTTTTCCTCATTCGATCGAACATGTAGCCATTCGATCGAGTCAGTCAATCGAATGTGCCAAATCGATCGGATAAGTTATTATGAAAAATCAGTTTGAGGGAAGAAATCCATCCGATCGAATAGTGTGTCTCATTCGATCGGATGAGTCAAGCGAACAAGTTTATTCGATCGGATGAGTCAAAAATCTGTATAAATAGCAGAAGTCATTCGATCGGACATTTTCATCCGAAAAGAATTTGAAATTTCCCTCTCAAAATCGATCGGGCTAAAACCTCTTTTTGATCCGACCAGTTTATTCACTTTTTCGCGTAGATTTCAAAAATGTAAGTTTTATTGATTTTCGTCCGCGTTTCGATAGGTTTTCGGGCCGTTTTTGGTGTCGGAAACGGTCCCGACAATAAAACTGAGTTTTTTTTTTTTAGTTTTCGGGTCATGAGGGTCATTGGGAAAACATGGTAAACAACATCTTTCAATGTTTCGCACATGTTGATTGTGGTTAATCGGTCGAAAAAACCGATTCGGGTCTCGTTTGAAATCTGGGTTCTGGTTGAAGGAATCGAATGAGTCCATTCGATCGAACCAGTCTAAATCGATCGAATATATGTCTCACTCGATCGGATGATTAGTTCATTCGATCGAATCCTTTATAATTCGATCGAACCAGTCCAGAAGTTAAAAAAAAAAAAAAAAAAAAAAAAAAAAAAAAAAAAAAAAAAAAAAAAAAAAAAAAATTTTTAACAAATTCAGTCTTTTAGATATCTGTCTGTTTTAACATGTCTATGTATACAGATTCAATGGCTGAAGCTGCACAGGTTTTTGCTCCGTACAAAACGTCGATCAAACACAACATTGTGGCATTTTTAGATGAAAAATCAAGTCACGGCAAGGACTTTGCGCAGATGATTAAGTTTTTAAAGAGGTCAAGGATCTTCATTCCTATCTCAAGGATCGTTGAGCCGATAATGTCGGTTCAACAGGAGTTTTGGAGAAACGCCACGCACGACAAGTCCGTCGAGCCGTCGGTGATACGCTCCACAGTCCGAGGGCATCAAATTGTTGTTTCTGCCCAGATTCTTAGAGATGTCTGCGGGTTTGCAGATACAGACTCTGACCCGACCACATTACATCCTGCAGCAACGAGAGGATGTTTCGCACGCATGAAGTATGACGGCGATCTCAATGCCGGTCTGCTTCTCAAAGCAAATTTGTGCCCAGAATTCAAATATCTGGCGCACGTGGTGATGCACTGTCTGGGTCCTCAACGTACAAGTTTTGATAAGATAAGGGAGAGCATGCAATTCACCGTGGCAGCACTCGTGATGAACCGCCCCTTCAATTTCTCTCAAATGACATTCAGTCACATGGTGGAAAACATCACCATAAAACAAGGGGCGGGTGAGAAGTTTCTACGGTACCCGAGGTTTGTGCAGATGATAGTTGATGACCAGGCACCGGGGCTGTTGAAAGAGAATGACGGAGATGTGGTAAAGCTAGACCACATGAAGAATGAGACTTTGAACCGTCTCAAGTCGTACAAGGATCGTCCAACAAGGCCCCCACACAAACGTTGTTTTGGGCATGTGGCGAATCCGTTTTATCAGGCTCCACCAAAGAGGAAGTGGAGGAACACCTCAAGTGACTCAGATGTCGAGGACCTTCCGTATCAGAAAACCAGTGATGAATCAGACACTGAAGAGGAAGTAGTCCCTGAGGACACCAGGACTGATGCAGAGAAGGAAGCTGATACCTACTTAAATGTTGAAGATTTGGAAACCGGTGAAGAAGTAGTGTTTGAGGAGCAGCCTGCTGATCAACCGACAGGTGAAGAAAGGCCGGCGAAGAGACAAAAGAGGAAGGTTACTCGAAAGTACAGGAATTTATTTCCCAGCCAACCTCGTCCCGCAATGTTACCATCAGTTGGGACCTCTTCTACTGCTCCTCCAGCACAACAAGCTCCTCCTCCAACACCTCAGTCCGCACCGCCACCTCCTCCTCAACCTCAACAGGAGATCTCCCTCCCTCCCAAGGTCGCTTCTGAAATTGCCGACCTGCACAAGGCGATGATGCAGATGTTCATGTTCAGGACACAGCAGGAAGAGCATAACAGAATCAGAGATGAACAAATGGCTCAACTTCAAGCTGACAACGACAGGTTGAAGATTGAGAACACTCAGCTCACTGCTACTGTTGCTGAACAGGGATCTGCTATCACAGAGCTCAAAGAGTCAAATCAAAGCCTGGTAGAGTCCAATAAAAGCCTTGTGGAGTCAAACAGAAACCTTGAAGCTAAGGTGACTGAGCTTAAAGGAGACGTTCTTCGTCTGGAAGGTCCAGCTAATGTTGATGTGGACACCGACGAGCTGAACTCAGATGATGATGAAGGTGAAGGTAACTGAGTGATTTTTGAGTGAATGTAGTGAGGATTTTAATGTTTAAATCTTGTAATCCTTATTTATATCCCATTGTCATATGTAATTGTTTTGTACTTAACGTTTATGATATTACATATGTTTATTTAAAAAAAATTTCTTTTTTTTTACTGTGTTGTGATTATTAATCAAGCAGGTGATGCTGATACATCAAATGTCCAACCGCTGCAGTCAAAAACAGCAGCGGAGTTTTTTCACGTATCTCTTGGACAACCCAGATGAACAGCAAATCTTCTCAAGTGGAGACTTGGAAGAAGGTGAGATTTCGCACAATTTCACGGAAGAAGAGCTAGAGCAAATGTTCGAGTTTTCAAACGAAGAAACAGGCAAAGTTCTGGCCTTGCCTTCAACAGAATCCACATCTGCTGCAGCTGCTTCAACCGACTCACCATCACCGACGGCCGCTGATCCGACACAAGTCGATCCTCCTCACTTCGAAGATGTCGAAATAGAAGACTTGACAAGGGAAGAATATCCTGAATACTACACGTCGCAAACTGACGATATTCCCAACTCATCAAGCTTCTTTCAAAACGTAAACGAGGAGGAAGTGCAGAAGAAGGCTGACGAAAGGTCAAATGCTATGAAACAGCCGTCTGAAGCCGATCAAGCCGAATTTAAAGACAAAACAGAAGAATGCAAGAAAGCGTTCAATGCTATTCTTGAAAAGATCAAGTCTAAACGCCAAGCGAAACCGACCATTCCTCACACAAAGTCATATGATACTAAGGGTCGGAGAACCTCTGGAGAAATCCTAGCTTGGGCGTGTCTGAAAGACCTGAACTGCGTAGCTGTCAAAAGGGAAAAGGGGGTTGAGTACTATCAACGAATCACAGACTTGAAGACTCTTCCAACTTACGATCTTAATCGTCTTAATTACCTGGACATGCTATACGCAAGCTCATCTCCATTCGCATCGTACTATCAGAGTGTATTACGAAAGGAATACAACTCAAAATGGAGATTGATTACACCGCAAAGGCCAAAGCGTTATACAAGTAAAAAGGAGATCGATCCGATCACCAACAGGCCGAAAGTCATTTTGAAGTACATGCCACCACTTACAATGAAGAAGATTCCGCTACGAAAGATGAAGCAGGACTTCTACAAATCGTTCAGGCATTGGTACTACGACGGAAGACTACATGAAGCAGTTATAGTGCTCAACGACAATGGTAATTGGAGCACAATCCGCATTTTTGATCCTATGTGGCTCACCAACTTGTCAAGGGAGGATGTTTTTACTCTATACAAGACAGAAATTCTTTATGCCCCCGATGACATGGAGCAAGCGCTAAAGTACAGAAATGTCATTAGGATCTGTTTTGCCTATGACATACATGCAGGATCTAACTGGAAGGAACAACAGAAGAAATATACACAGGGAACCAGTGATTAATTGTTATATGTTTTGTTTATTTGGTTTCTTTGTAATTCAAAGTTTTATCTTCTGGTTGTAATTGTTTTTGGAGTGATTTTAATATACTTTGGAATATTGTGCTAGATTATGCTTTACTTTCATGTTTGATAATCTACTACAACTGTGCTTAAATGTTAATCTTATATTCCATTTGACAGCATCTCATGATATGTGGAACCTATGGTAAGTCTGACAGACTGCACCATTGGATCGTGAGATAACTCCATGAAGACAGGAGTTTGGTGGATGCAATGAGGGCACCACTAGCTTTGAGAACAGAGAGGGAGAGATAACTCCAAGGGGGAGTTGCAGTCGAGCAAGAAATCTCGATTGGTTAAAACATAAATAGAACTGGCTCCAAGGGGGAGTTTGTTAGGACATGAAATGTCATATATATGTCCCCAGTTCTATCAGGGTAGGTCGGCGTGAGACTAAAGATAGTGAAACCTAGTTAACGTATTGTAAATGTCAAACGAAAACTGGTTCGATCGAACAAAAGGTTGATTCGATCGAACCAGGCTCATTCGATCGAACAAAGCTTCACTCGATCGAATGAGAGACTCATCCGATCGAATGAGTCTTCGATATATAAACGTTACTTAGGGATTTTCAGAAACTAGAGCACACATAACACACATACACATCCGACCTGTTCCCCGGAAATCCTCTCTGCCCGTCAACCCCTTCGGTCCTTTCCTCCGCACCTGGTCGTCATATCATCCTAGGAATTGCTACCGTTTGTGTCGTTGATTACCACCGAGTCGCCGTGTTAGTAGGATTCCGCACTCTAACACGTTGCCCCCGAGAATCGTTGGGAAACCGTCTCCCGATCGGTCCTAACAATTGGGATACTCACTTACCACTTGTAGAGTTTTCCTATAATAATAGTTTTCACACTAGTATTGGCATGGCACCCTTTGAAGATCTCTATGGTCGAAAATGTCGTTCCCCGATTTGTTGGAACGAGATTGGTTAATTGAAAATTACCAGTCCCGAGCTTGTTCAAGAAACTTCCGACCAGATTGCTCTTATTCGTCAAAATCTCCTTGCCGCTCGTAGCCGTCAAAAGAGCTATGCCGATAAGTGTCGTAAACCCCTCGAGTTTAATGTTGGTGATCAAGTTCTCCAAAAAGTATCTCCTTGGAAGGGAGTGGTTCGATTTGGTAAAAGAAACAAGTTATCTCCTCATTTTGTTGGACCGTTTGAAATCGTTGAAAGGGTTGGTCGAGTTGCTTATCGTCTAAATCTTCCCGAAGAGCTCTCCAATGTTCATACGACTTTTCACGTTTCCAATCTCAAGAAGTGCTTAGCCGAGGGGAACCTCCACATACCCCTCGACGAAGTACAAGTTGATGAATCTATGTGTGCAATCGAGAAACCCATTGAAATCATGGATTATATGGACAAAGAAACAAAGCGTAGCCACATTCCGCTTGGCAAAGTACGTTGGGAATCCAAGCGGGGCCCCGAGTTCACTTGGGAACGGGAAGACCAAATGGAAGCCAAGTACCCACACCTCTTCGTTACAGCTTAATCTCTAATTTCGAGACGAAATTTCCAAAAGTAGGGAATGCTTTAACATTTCGGTTTTCTGTTTTTCTTTTACTTGTAATCATTACATGACCCGATTCCTATTCGGGTAAATAATCAATAAACTTCCACATTTTTAGTACATTTTATTTGTTAATTTAGATTAACTATCAAAGATGCACACAAACGACCTTTAAATAACTAAAAATTCAATTGTGTATCCAATATCAAAAAGTGAGGACCTAAGTGCAAATATTATACATAATTATAACAATAAAATAATATTGCCTTCTCCTTCCTCTAAACCGTCGGCCAAAAACCATCAAACCATTTCTTGGACCTCAATTTTCGGACATAATCAAGAAATTGATTTCACCAAATCGTTTAGTAACAAAATCGATCCTACCGACACTCTAAATTGGGAAAACGAATCAAAATCGCTTGCTAATTAACCATAATCAAAACCGTGGCTCAACCGACTCTGAATTACTATATAAACACAATGATAATTCAATTAAACATGCACACACATTCCTCATAGCATCGCGATCATAAACCCTAACTCAATTGCCCTATACGAAGCCGCCAAGAACCTGTTTGACCTTAAGCGGAGCCGCGACCCACTTGCTGTTCGTTAACCCCCAATCCGCGACCACCATAGGTAATTGAAACATGCTTATGAATCGCTTATGTCTGCTAATCAATAACCCTAAACTAATTTGAACAGACAACAACCAAATCATCGGATTTAGATTCTATGGTTTTAAAGGGGATTTGGGGTTAAACTAGAAATTAGTTATATATTAATCTGCAGGTATTTCTCACAAACCAACACACCAGCTCGATGGCTGGTGTGTGGTGTAAGGCCCCGAACCCCGAGAACCCCACAGTTGGTAATCATTCCAAACACTCGCAAAAATGATTAAACTTAAAAACAATTCTTTGCATTAAAATAACATTACAGAGTATAATTCGGCGGAAAACGTAAATAGATGAATGAGTTCCCAAAATCAAAATTAAGTATAACTTTTAAAAGTCTTTTGAAATAAAAGGTTCATAAGTAATTCTTCATTCCAGTATGCCCTTCACCGTCCAAGTAGCTCCGTACACATCCAAGCGATAAGGCATCCTCTTCCTAACCTGAAACTCACACTAACATGCACACAAAGTCAGCTTAAGCTGAGTGAGTTCAAGTTTTAAATAAGTAGCAACAGTTTTAATAGTCATTCCAACGGTTTTAAAACAGCAAATGGAAGTACATCGGTTAGGTCACCACATTCAATAAATTGTCATTCTCACGTATGAGCATCTCTATACGTGCATTCCTATATATATCAATATATATATATATATATATATATATATATATATAACATTCAATAATAACATTCAGGGCCGAGAAAACGTACAACCCAAACACGTAACATTCAGCGCATGCAAACACAAAGTAGGCATACGCAACATTCAGTAGTCGAGACGACTATAAACATTCAGGGTCGAGCAAACGTACAACCTAAACACATAACATTCGGCGCGTGCAAACACAAGGTAGGCATACGCAACATTCAGTAGTCGAGACGACTGCAACATTCGCCAAATATTGGCCATTCTAAATATATATAAATATATATATACATACACATTCTATAACATTCCAAGGCCTACCAATACTAGCAAGCCTATGTAAAACCATTCAAAACATTTCATCAAGAAAAACACTTAGGTGTGCATGCTAGCCCAAAACTTAAAAAGAGTTAAACGGGGCATCAAGAACTCACCTGAAATCAATCGAACACCTGCAACGAGCTAGGAAATCCCTAAGTGCACAATCACAAGCAAGGGCCTGTAAAGTATACACAACGTGTTACTAAGCTAGACCGTAAGAAGACTCTTGACTAATGGGCCATTCAAGCCCAACAACTTGGCCCATGGCCCAACACTTGGCCCAAGGCCCAACACTTGACCTAAGGCCCAACAACTTGGCCCAATGCCCAACACTTGGCCCAAGGCCCAATACTTGACCCAAGGCCCAACAACTTGGCCCAATGCCCAACAACTTGGCCCAAGGCCCAACAACTTGTCAAATCGAGTCGAATACACGCGTAATAAACCTTAAAACCATTTGTTAAACGAATCAGCCCCAGATGGACCAAATTCCTATTTTAAACCTTTCATTCATCATGATTATGTCACCCGAGTTGATCGGGTTGACGGTTCCTTTTTACAACTCTCAATTTGACATATAAACGAAAATTTCGCGAACCGCTGACTCGATTGACCAAGCACCAACCAAAACAGGCCCGGGCATCAAAAAAATAATTTTCCCACAGCCCTTAGACTCCCCTAGGGCCATACAAACTGATTCGATTGGTCGTTCAACCGATTTACGCATCAAACTCAACAATTTGGAATTCTACACCCGATACACCCTAGTTTTCGAACTAAAGTCGATTGACCGACCTAAACACCTCCAATGACCACGAAATTTTAATATGATGTAAATGCCATACCTGGGGATCTTTCTGCACCGGAAACTCTAATTTTTATCCACGGGAAGTGGGTAAATTACACCTTGGCCGAAAATCTGTCCAACGAAAAGTTTCAGCAAAATTGAGTATCAAAACGATTAGGGGTGAACAAAAAGAGTGTTGGGGATTGTAGTACATACCTTGAACTACTTTTAGGAGCTTGGAATTGATCAAAAAGTCGAAGAAAAGAAAGGAGGGGGGCTGGTCAAGTGACCGATCGGCAGCTGCACTTAGGTTTAGGGTTTTTTTTTTGTTTAATGTTATATTTTAAAACATTTTCATTCTAGCCCCCAAAATTTAATAATAATGAAACTTGGAAGGAATGTTAAGCGATTAGACGTACCAGGATGACGTAAAGGCTTCCGAGAAACGTCGGATAAATCCCGAGAATTATACATACTCTACAAGCTTTAATTCTTGAAACAGTAATTAAAGGGCGTTACAAGTCCACCCCCCTTACAGTGGGATTCGTCCTCGAATCCCGATGCGACAGGAACAACTGCGGATAATGCTTCATCATCTCGTCTTCGGACTCCCATGTGGCCTCGGAACCCCTACGGTGTTTCCACTGCACCTTCACTTGTCTAACCACCTTATTCCTCAAACGCCTCTCCTGACGGTCAAGAATAGCAATCGGTTGTTCAGTGTAGTTCAGGTTACAATTGAGTTCAATATCATTGAGAGGCACATGGGCCTCTTCGTCCGCTAGGCATTTCCTCAGATGGGACACGTGAAAAGTAGGGTGAATCCTCGCGAGCTCCCCGGTCAATTCCAGCCTACATGCTACCTCACCGACTCGGGCCAATAAACCTCGGACTGAGCTTTCCCCTCTTACGAAAACGAATAATGCCCTTCCAGGGAGAAACTTTTAACATAACCCGATCCCCAACCTCAAACACAATAGGCGTTCGCCTTTTATCTGCATAAGACTTCTGACGATCCTGCGCGGCCTTCATAAATGCTTTAATCTTGTCGAGTTTCTCAGTCGTAGCCTCGACCACCTCCAAACTACCCAACTGCTTCTGACCAATGGAACCCCAATAGACCGGAGTCCTACACCTCCTACCATACAACATCTCAAACGGTGGAATCCCAATCGTGGCATGATAACTGTTATTATACGAGAACTCTACCAACGATAAGTGACGGTCCCAACAACCACCAAAATCGATAACAAAAGACCGCAACATATCCTCGAGAGTCTAAATGGTCCTCTCGGACTGACCATCCGTCTGCGGGTGATAAGCAGTACTGATGAGGAGTTTGGTGCCCATCTCCTCGTGAAACCTTTTCCAAAATCTGGAGGTGAAACGCGTATCCCTATCCGAAACAATAGATACCGGAACCCCGTGCCTAGAGACGATCTCACGAATAAACACATCGGCCAGCTGCTCAGAATTAAAAGTCTCTCGAATTGGCAAGAAGTGAGCGCTCTTGGTCAGTCTATCCACGATTACCCAAATGGTGTCATAATTACCCCTAGGAGTACGAGGCAGTTTAGTCACGAAATCCATAGTAAGATGCTCCCATTTCCATTCAGGTATTTCCAACGGCTGAAGTTTCCCAAATGGCTTCTTATGCTCGGCCTTAACTTGCAGACATGTCAAACAAACACTTACTTACATACTGAGCTACCTCAAACTTCATCGCAGGCCACCAATAATTCTTTTTCAAGTCTTGGTACATCTTGGTCGCGCCCGGATGAATGGAATCGCGCGACTTGTGCGCCTCATCTAAAATTTTTACCTCTGAAACGTCCATACCTCGGTACCCATAAACGCCCATCCTTATACTTCACCCCATCACCGACGTCTTCCAACAACTTTTCCTGACCCCAAATACGCTCTGACATAATCCATTCCACCTGCAACGCTTCATTCTGGACGTTGGCTATTTGTTTCAAAATGTCGGGTTTGAGAATAAGCTGGTAGGATTTCACACGAATAGGTTTTGGTCTCTCCTTCCGGCTTAACGCGTCGGCCACCATGTTAGCCTTAGCCGGATGGTACATGATCTCCAGGTCGTAGTCCTTAATCAATTCCAACCATCGACGTTGTCGCATATTCAGTTCCTTTTGCTCGAAGAAATACTTTAAGCTCTTATGATCGGTATAAATAGTGAACACCGTACAGATAATGCCTCCATAACTTAAGCGCAAACACAACCGCCGCCAGTTCTAAATCGTGGGTAGGATAATTCACCTCGTGAGGCTTTAATTGCCGCGAGGCATACGCGATGACTCGACATTGCTGCATCAGAACACACCCAAGCCCCTGGTAGGAGACATCAGAATAAACCACCAGATCGTCGGTGCCATCAGGTAGAGCTAAAATAGGGGCATTCGTCAACCGGTTCTTCAACTCGAGAAAAGCCTCCTCTTGCTCAGTACCCCAAACGAACTTAACACTCTTCTTAGTCAACCTGGTCAGCGAAGAAGCAGTTTTCGAAAAGTCGGGAATAAAGCGGCGGTAATACTCCGCCAAACCCAGAAATCTATGGATTTCAGATGGAGACTTTGGAGACTCCCATTCATTCACGGCTTCCACCTTTGCAGGGTCAACCAGAATACCACTCGGGTTAATAACATGACCCAAGAATTGAACCTCACGCAGCCAGAAGGAACACTTAGAGAACTTCGCATACAGTTTGTTCTTCCGTAGAGCCTCCAACACTTCCACGAGATGACTAGCGTGATCGGATTCACTTTTAGAGTACACCAGAATGTCGTCGATGAACACAATAACCGAACAATCGAGCATCGGTCTACACACTCGGTTCATAAGATCCATGAACGCAGTCGGTGCGTTGGTCAAACCGAAAGACATCACCAGAAATTCATAATGTCCATAACGAGTGCGGAAGGCAGTCTTAGGAATATCTTCCTCCTGAATCTTCAGCTGATGATACCCAGACCTAAAGTCGATCTTCAAGAACCAACTAGCCCCTTGGAGCTGATTATATAAGTCGTCGATCCTCGGGAGCGGGTACCGGATTTTAACAGTGAGCTTATTCAACTCACAGTAGTCAATGCACATTCGCATGCTACCGTCCTTCTTCTTAACGAACAAGACCGGGGCACCCAAAGGCGAGATGCTCAGTCGAATAAAGCCCTTATCGAGCAAGTCTTCCAACTGAGCCATAAGTTCCTTCATTTCATTCGGTGCTAGGCGGTAGGGAGCTCGGGCAACGGGTTTGGCGCTCGATACAAGGTCTATCTGGAACTCGACCTCGCGATCCGGCGTCACATATGACAAATCATCTGAAAATACATCCAGGAAATCCCGAACAATAGGAACATTATCGACGGTAGCCACCTCGGTATTCACATTCATAGCATACGCCAGATACGCCCCGCACCCCCGATGCATCAACTTTCCCGCCTTAAGCATGGATATAATATGTGGTGTCGCAACATTCCGATCACCGAAGACCGTAATTCGAGTCCCATCCGGGGCCTTTAGACGAAAGAGTTTCTGACCACAAATGATCTGAGCATCAACATTCGCGAGCCAATCCATCCCGAGCACCACATCGAAACAACCAAGAGGCATCAAATACAATCGCACCGGGAATCTATAACCAGACAACTCGATGGAACAACCCTGAATAGCCCTAGACACGAACATGGATTTTCCTACGACAACCTCAACCTCAAACACATCGACTACGCGCTCGGGTGATTTATTCAACGAGGAACAGAAAGCTGTAGACATAAAACTCCTACTGGCGCCCAAATCAAATAAAACTGACGCCTGTAACTCATCAAGTAGAAAACTACCTGGGACGATATTATACTACTACTTGGCTACATGGTCAACACATACGATTTCAAAGGAACAAGAAGTTATAACGGTGGAATGAAAGCTAAATAAGGAAAAAGTACCTGAAACGACATCCGCATCCTCTTTCGCTTCCTTCTTGGAGATGTTGAAGGCCCTTGCCCTGGCCTTCGGCTTTCCTTCCATCTTTCCTCTTGAGGAAGTCCCCTGACCGGACCCCCCCCCCCCCCACTTACTGGTAGGACAGTTTGATAACAAGTGACCGGAACCCCTACAGTGGAAACAAGTCAGATTCGGACACTCGTAATGGGGGTGCCCAACCTTATCGCAACGAAAACAGGTGCCGGACCCACTATTACATTCCCCCTTGTGTAGTTTTCCGCACTTCTTGTAATTACCGAACGCCACATCCCTCCTAAACTCAGAAATTTTAGTCTTCACCCTCTTGCCAGACAAACTAAAATTGTTTCCCCCAGTCTGCTTACCATACGAATTAGTGTTCAAAGTCTTCCTAGCCTCGTTCGGCGGTAACTTCTCCCTCTGCTCATATAATGTACCTGCCCATTCGTTTACGGCTAGGACTACTGGGGTATCTAATCCCATTCGCTCCCCTAGCTTTCGTCTCTCAGTGTCAGTGTCGGCCCAGCAGAGTGCTTTCGCCGTTGGTGTTCTTTCCGATCTCTATGCATTTCACCTCTCCACCGGAAATTCCCTCTGCCCCTACCGTACTCCAGCTTGGTAGTTTCCACCGCCTGTCCAGAGTTGAGCCCTGGGATTTGACAACCACCGAGTGAAAGGAGTTCATGTCGGTGGTCACCACACCCCTACGAACATCCACCGGGAGGCCCTACACTTACTTCTTAATCCTTTTTGCCTTAGTGGTAACCAAATCGGGACATAAGCGAGCCACCTTGTTGAACTTTGTGGTGTATTCCCAATGTGTCATACTGCTCGCCTCCAAGGTCAAGAATTCCTGTTCAATTTTATCCAATTCGTGTGGAGGACAGAACTAATCGAGAACCAACTTCTTCAATCCATCCCATGTCATCCTCCTAATCGATCGATCACCCATAGCCTGCACCAGATTATCCCACCAACATAATGCCTCGGAACGAAACGAGGCGGTAGCATAAGTGACCATGTCATCTCCCTTACACTTACTAACCCTCAGAACAGCCTCCATCTCTCTCACCCACTGATGCGCTGCCAAAGCGTCTTTAGTACCATTGAAGGAAAGGGGGTCGCACTTCTTAAAATCACAATACGAGCAACCCCGGGTCGATGCACTAACAGTCCGCACCTCATCTTCATCCCTACTCGGCACATACACTTCCTCTTCCTCTTCGACCTGCACTTCCTTACTCTTCATTCCCCTATCCGAACCCTTACCAACCAGCGACTCCTCCATGGCCCTGACGGCCTCAGTAACGATCTCCGGAATGGTGCTATGGAGCACCTGGTAAACCTCATCCACGATAGCCGCGCGTAAAACTGGATCTAAGGCGGGGTTATCCCCCTCCTCAAGAATCGGGGTCTCCTCCCACTGGGGAGTAGGAATCTCTTTCTCGGCTGCGGCACGTGGCTTATGACCACGGCCGCTAACACTAGGACCACCTCTCTTAGCAGCTCGAGTATTAACCATGACTTATCCCTACAAAGACAGAATTTTAACACGGTCAAGTACAAGTGGTAATTAGAACATGTAAGGTAAGGGTAAACTGTTAATGACGTTGATCAAGTGTAATTAGTCATTTACTTCACCCGCCCGTCCTAACCACCCCCTGCCCCTAACCTCTTAGCCTTCCATCTAACACTTAAACAGTTAATCACATACCGGGAACTTTTAAATTTAAAGGAATGACTAAATAATTAAAAGTTACCTCTTGACGTGAAGCTACTCGCGGTAGGCATACTGGTCTCTTTTCTTACAGTTCGAGTCCAAGAATTCGGGGATGCTCGGATCCCTCGAACCATGGCTCTGATACCAACTTGTAGGGCCCCGAACCCCGGGAACCCCACAGTTGGTAATCATTCCAAACACTCGCAAAAATAATTAAACTTAAAAACAATTCTTTGCATTAAAATAGCATTACAGAGTATAATTCGGCGGAAAACGTAAATAGATGAATGAGTTCCCAAAATCAAAATTAAGTATAACTTTTAAAAGTCTTTTGAAATAAAAGGTTCATAAGTAATTCTTCATTCCAGTATGCCCTTCACCGTCCAAGTAGCTCCGTACACGTCCAAGCGATAAGGCATCCTCTTCCTAACCTGAAACTCACACTAACATGCGCACAAAGTCAGCTTAAGCTGAGTGAGTTCAAGTTTTAAATAAGTAGCAACAGTTTTAATAATCATTCCAACGGTTTTAAAACAGCAAACGGAAGTACATCGGTTAGGTCACCACATTCGATAAATAGTCATTCTTACGTATGAGCATCTCTATAGGTGCATTCCTATATATATCAATATATATATATATAACATTCAATAATAACATTCAGGGCCGAGAAAACGTACAACCCAAACACGTAACATTCAGCGCATGCAAACACAAAGTAGGCATACGCAACATTCAGTAGTTGAGACGATTACAAACATTCTGGGTCGAGCAAACGTACAACCCAAACACGTAACATTCGGCGCGTGCAAACACAAGGTAGGCATATGCAACATTCAATAGTCGAGACGACTACAACATTCGCCAAATATTGGCCATTCTAAATATATATAAATATATATATACATACATATTCTATAACATTCCAAGGCTTACCAATACTAGCAAGCCTATGTAAAACCATTCAAAACATTTCATCAAGTAAGAAAAACACTTAGGTGTGCATGCTAGCCCAAAACTTAAAAAGAGTTAAACGGGGCATCAAGAACTCACCTGAAATCAATCGAACACCTGCAACGAGCTAGGAAATCCCTAAGTGCACAATCACAAGCAAGGGCATGTAAAGTATACACAACGTGTTACTAAGCTAGACCATAAGAATACTCTTGACTAATGGGCCATTCAAGCCCAACAACTTGGCCCAAGGCCCAACACTTGGCCCAAGGCCCAACAACTTGGCCCAAGGCCCAACACTTGGCCCAATGCCCAACACTTGGCCCAAGGCCCAACAACTTGTCAAATCGAGTAGAATACGCGCGTAATAAACCTTAAAACCATTTTTTAAACGAATCAGCCCCAGATGGACCAAATTCCTATTTTAAACCTTTCATTCATCATGATTATGTCACCCGAGTTGATCGGGTTGACGGTTCCTTTTTACAACTCTCAATTTGACATATAAACGAAAATTTCGCGCACCGCCGACTCGATTGACCAAGCACCAACCAAAACAGCCCCGAGCATCAAAAAAATAATTTTCCCACAGCCCTAAGACTCCCCTAGGGCCATACAAACTGATTCGGTTGGTCGTTCAACCGATTAACGCATCAAACTCAACAATTTGCAATTCTACACCCGATAGACCCTAGTTTTCGAAATAAAATCGATTGACCGACATAAACACCTCCAATGACCACGAAATTTTAATATGATGTAAATGTCATACCTGGGGATCTTTTTACACCAGAAACTCTAATTTTTATCCATGGGAAGTGGGTCAATTACACCTTGGCCAAAAATCTGTCCAACGAAAAGTTTCGGCAAAATTGAGCATCAAAACGATTAGGGGTGAACAAAAAGAGTGTTGGGGATTGTAGTACATACTTTGAACTACTTCTAGGAGATTGGAATCGATCAAAAAGTCAAAGCAAAGAAGGGAGGGGGGCTGTTCAAGTGGCCGATCGGCAGCTGCACTTAGGTTTAGGGTTTTTTTTTGTTTAATGTTATATTATAAAACATTTTCATTCTAGCCCCCGGAATTTAATAATAATGCAACTTGGAAGGAATGTTAAGCGATTAGACGTACCGGGATGACGTAAAGGCTTCCGAGAAACGTCGGATAAATCCCGAGAATTATACATACTCTACAAGCTTTAATTCTTGAAACCGGAATTAACGGGCGTTACATGTGGGTATGATAAGCCTGGAACCGGTCCAGGCGCGGGTTCGAACCCCCCCAGGACCCGGTTTTTGTTTATTTGTTTTATTTAATTTAATCCTTTGTTTTATTTTTGTCTTTATAATAACTGAAGGGTAAAAAAACTTTGTTTTAATGAAACCGAAACTCGAAAATGTTATTTTGTCCATGGCTTTGCGTCATAAGTAAGTATATACATATAAACATAAACATACATATAATACTTTAAAACAAATATTATTTTATTTATTTATTTATTCATATTTATTTATTTATTCATTTATTTATAGTACTAAACCAATCTAGTTCAAAGGTCCGAATAAATTCTCCCTTGTTTTATATATATATATATATGAATTTGTTTTTTTATAAATTAATTGGTTAATAAATAATTAATAAATAAAATAATTTAAACCCTAAACGACTCCCAAATATTTCAAACCGATTAAAATATAATAATAACATTGAAACTAATAATACCTCATCAAATCTCAAATCGTTATTAAATCTTATCCTCATTTATTAACACTATCGTTAAACAATTAGGGCATCCTTGTTGATGTATCTCGAAGACTTGAACGTGTTCACCTTCACTCTTTATTATTATCTCATCCTCATCAATCCACCTATAATGTAAGTAATTCACATCCCCCCTTTTTACCATTTTATATTTTGGGGGCGTTATGCGTGAAACGAAAACTGTTATATTATTGTTATGTTATTGTTATGCTAGTTGTAGTATTTCATATTTACGCAAGGAATTGTCATTTTTAATATTATTTGTATTCAAAACTGTGATTACTTGCTTAACTTTATGTTGACAAACTATGTATTTTCACGCATGGCGCGGGTAGCTTTTTGGGATGAAGAAACAAGCTAAGGAATAGTTGACCTTAGGTTGCATGATGAATTAAAGACTTATTTATATCTTTTTATTGAAATGTTTATTTCCATGAGACAATGTTTATGTTTTTGTGTACTTGAATAATATGAAATGAATAATTTAGATATTGACACATGTAATTACTTTAGTGTCTTTTGAGCTATGATACAATTATGTTGCGCCCCGGCATATTCCGCCGTAGGTTGGGGTGTGACATATTAAAATAAATCAATAACGTCGATCTTTGAATGACCCGAAAGTCGCCAAAAATGTGAATATGGCAAGGGCACTTATATATAGGATGTACCAGCGGCGTATCCACTATGTCCTTATCATATTTCATTTGTCCCGTCTTTCAAAATCATTCTAGGTTTCGAGTTATTGCACACAACGTACATATTATGTCTTCCATGCGAGGACTTGGATAATTACATGTCGACCCATAATTACCTTTATCGTCGGATGGTCCACATAATCTGTCCCATTGTGTGGGTTTAAAATATAATAAGTCCTTATGTGAAAAACTTTAGAATTCAAGAACGATGAACTATACAGATCAAGATTTAATAAAATATAGAAACCAATCCTTAAGGTCAAGGATAAGCGAGAATATGAAATCATCGAAGTTTAAAAGATACAAACATTGTGTACCAAACAAAATGCGAAAAACTCTTGAGTAGTATGAAATAATTAGGATAATGGATGACACCAATTAAAATCATGAACATGAGATAATAAAGTTGAGAATAACATGTTAAGTAAGCATATCATTGAGCTACAAAATGTAAGCACGTAAGTTAATAAGTATTGGGTCCGAGAATAATAACTAAACTTTAATAAAAGAATTAAGTAAGTTCTTGGAGTCAATAATGACTATTTAAACAAATGAAAATTTTCAATAAAGAAAATATCAACGCAATATAGAAATAAATAATTGTAACTTTAAGATCATAGTAAAACATTGATTCAAATTGATAAAGCATTGAGAACAAAATAATCGAAACTTCAAGATTGAATTATGATATTGGTCCCAATTTTGGCAAAACATTGGGATTAAGGAAATTAAAGTAAAAAGTTGAAACTTCGAGATCAAATTGAAATATTCGCCTCAAATTGATAAAATGTTGAAATTAGAAACAAATTAACCAATGGAAACTTCAATATTAAAGTAAGACATTTGTCTTAATTTGATGGAGCAAGGATCATAAAGTAATACGACGAAACATTGTGCGAAAGGAAAACAAAAACATAATCAAACGATTCACATAACAATACTAAACTCAACATGTACATGGTCCCAATTTCCACCTAAACGATTATGTTTATGGGAAATCGGTTATAGACCTAAGACGATTCAAAAATGCAACCATGAATGAAAGTAGTACATTAACGACTAACCAAACTCAATATTAACTTCGTAAACAGCCTTTGAAAGAAATCGATATCTAAAATTATTTCGAAAATGTCCAAACAGAAATTAATATACGTATATAAAGAAGAAAGAAAGGAAATCAAAGTTAGCCTATGATGCTTGTCTTTTCGAAGGTAGGTTTTTTGGTATAGAAGTTATTATGGGGTGGTGGTATGGTTTACTAATCCGAAACTTGTTGGCGTTGACAAAGAAGTGAAAAGAAATTATTGATGACATTGTTTGTGAAAATCGTTTGTAGGGACGCGATGTTTTAAAACTCAAAGGAAACTTATGATAATAATCTTGCATATATACTTAGCTAGTTAGAAAATTTTGGAAAACTTTCGATGTAAAGGATTTCCTAGTTAGGTGACGTTTTAAGAAAATGTAAGTCGTTAAATAAAATAACTCGTTGATGGTAATATAATAGCCTCACGGTTTAGGAATTGTTTAAAGAAAAATATTTTATTTTATTTTAATAGTTTTATTGTAGTAATAATAATAATAATAATAATAATGGCAATAATAATAATAATAATAATAATAATAATAATAATAATAATAATAATGTATTGATGATAACAATAGTAGTAATAGTAATAATAGTAAAAAAAATGAACCATTGGAAATATTTCGTATAATATAATATATATACTTATTAATGATTTATTTAAAATAATAAAGGTTTGAAATTTCACGAAAGAGAATGTTTATAAAAGAACTAAATGTGAAAAAAAAAGTGCAAGAAATAATAACATGTTTCACTGAGTGTTTTTAGTCTATCATAATATATGATTGTTTATTGGATTACATCGAAACAGAAGGCAAGCGGGCAACAAGCTGCGCCGCTACCCCTTTTTGAATCGCAAAACCCAATCTTTTAAAAACTATATTTGCTGATCTTGGAGTCATAACATTACTATGCATGACCCGCTGAACACGGGTAAGTAGCTCCACAGCTTCAGGCTCGAGGAAACCAAAAGTGTTAAAAGCAAAAGGAATAAATACATGTTGGTTGTCAAGACACGCCTTTTCATGTTTTGCCACCTTACTTGAAGCAGCTTTTAATGCGGCTTGACCGACCGCGAAACCACTACTCCCTAAGCCCACAAAGGAGAAACCCCTGTTAAATCCACACACACGTGTTTCCATCCTATCCATCCAAACACCAAAATGTCAGCCGGTCGAAGAGATGATCTTCCCTCCGACGGGTCAGTCAGGAAATTCACAGGTGCTTCTTTCTTAACAGAAATTCCAGCTCGTCTGAATATATCAAAGAGCACATCCCTAACCAGATCGTGTCGGTACTTGAACCCCGGGAGCTCTTTACAGTGCACCGCGTGCTCCCCATATGAGTCTAAACACGCTTTACGACAAACAGGACATATCTCATCAACCGGAAATAGAGGAACCATAAGACGATACTTAAGGATACTACGATACTCCACTGGAGACATATGCTGGCCTAACCCATCTATAGGGATAGCAAGAAGAAAATCTTGAGCATGTGGTGCTTGTAGACACTCAAAAATGGCTTTTTATCTGCTTGTCATGTTAAAGTGTGACTCTATGTCGTGAACAATTTTACTAAAAAGAGTGCTCGCCAATGCATGCTGGGCTTTAGAGGGGGCGGTCTCTTTGTTAGAGAAACTGCTAAAATCGAAGCTTGGAATCATATCACGAAGACAAGCCAGAGCACAAGAATAATCAGAATCCATCCCACATATACCACTGTCTCGCAAAATGTGATCCTGAAGCACCCACGATTGGGCTCTCGAGGCCACAAACGCATAAGAGGAAGCCTCTACTGCCGAATACAATCCCAAACCCCCATTCTTAATGGGTAAGGAAGCAAGTCGCCATTGGAGGTCTCCAAAGAAAGGACCTCCACAAACTACAACACACAAAGATAAGCTACTTCACTTTAATTTCACACAAAGATAACATGTTTGAAAAGGCGAATTATTGAAGTAGAAAATCAAATAAACCTTTGAGAGGTCAAGGAACACGGGGTAAGATTTTGTATGGTGGGAACAAGTTAAGCCTTATAACTAGGGGTAATGAGCCGAGCTACTCGCGAGTTACTCGAGATCGGCTGATTAAAAAGCTCGATCGAGCCGAGCTTAATCGAGCTCGAGCCTAAAAAAATAAGCTTGTTTAATAAACAAGCCCGAGCCTGAGCCCGAGCTTCACTTATCGAGCTCGAGCCGGCTCGCGAGCCTAAACGAGCCTGTCATTTATAAAACTTTTTAAAATATATATTTAATAATTATTAATTAATATATAAAATGTTATGAAAATATAACTAAATAATATATATTATTTTATACATTTATAATAGGAAAAAATATATAAAAATAATTATACTTATATAAAAAAATAGTTAATATATAGTCAATGAGCCGAGCCCGAGCCGAGCTCGAGCTTAAAAATCTACTCACGAGCTCGAGCTCTGTGTAAGCTAAACGAGCCAAGCTCGAGCCTAGTCGAGCTCGGGCTCGGCTCGGCTCGTTTGCACCTATAACGGGTGTGCTCGAGTCACTATAATAGTAACAAGTTTGAAATTTGAACATGGGGTAAGACAGAAGGTAGGGGATAAATGGTTGGGTAACAGGTGGTGGGAATAAAGATATGTATAGTTATGAGACAAAAGTTGATGACTAGACCAAACTTAGCACCATTTGTGAACATTTCGACATCGCGGTAGCGGATTGGGGGAATCGTCCGTGTTATACAAAGAGTGGGTTCTCGTGTAAATATCTTGGTTGGGTTGGGTTTGAGTATCCACGGGTTAGGTTGGGTTTAGATTTACTTAGGTGTAGCTTTGAGGTTTGAATGTATTATTATGGTTGGTAATGAGTCTCGGTTTGTCATTTTGTGGTTTGAGTTTCGAGGGCAACATCGAGGAAAGCGAGAAGATATGCTACGAAGCGCGAAGAATTTACATGACACGGGACCTATATATGAAATTCGTATAAAAAAATCAAAAGAAACTTTACATCAAAGATTCCTAAAATCGGAATATGTAAATAAATAAGTACAATCGAATGAAACAAGATTTGAAATCGAAATCGAAGTGCTCATAAGTCAGTACTGATCTCGTAAATTTTTGAATAAAAATATATCAAATTTTGAAATAAAAACAACGAATCAATACAACCTAATATGAGTAATGAAATCGAATTGAAAATCGAGTGTTTATGTACTACCATAACTTTTCGAATTTTCAATTAAACCTATAATAAAAGAATTATATGAAGAAAACGAATTGAAAATCGACAATTCATGCATCACCATGACTTTTCGAATTCTCAATTTAAAACACACGAGAAAATGAGCATTAAAAAATCAACTATTCATGTATCACCATGACTTTTCGTATTTTAATTTAAAGTATAAAAAATAATGAATATATACAAATAAAGAAAACGAAGTGAAACTCGACTATTCATGTATCACCATGACTTTTCGAATTCTCAATTTAAAACACACGAGAAAATGAGTATTGAAAAATCGACTATTCATGTATCACCATGACTTTTCGTATTTTCAATTCAAAGTATAAGAAATAATGAATATATACAAATAAAGAAAACGAATTGAAACTCGAGTATTCATATATCCCAATAACTTGTAAAAGCCACAATATAAATGATTGAGTATTCGGAATCACACGTTGTATGAATCATCATAATTTGTAGGTTCCAATAACAATAAAAATGTGTAATCAAATCGAACCAAAGGCTGGTTATTCGTGTATCACCACGACTTGTCAGACTTTAAGTTAAAACACATTGTAAAACATTGTGGGTCGGAGTCACACGTCGCATGAACCACCATGACTTGTGTAACATCCTAAGGAGTGCAACCATATCCTTATCACAAAAAGGATATGATCACGGTTGAAAACATAAAGTTGTGATTCGTATGGCGTTTGGTGTGGTACGTTTTGGCCTAATAAGTTTCATGCCCTTCCCGAACTCTGCAAGTAAGCAACCACGTCCGATGTCTGATTGGATATATGCGTATTGCTTATCCTTAGGTTTCAATAACCTTGGTGTCAAGAGTTCGAAAAACAAGCACGTCTCCCTTCCAGTTACTACATACCCGCCACGTAGAACCATCTTTATGAGAAAGAAATATCGGAAAACCGAATTTGAAAATTACTTGAAATTGCGTTTGAGAAAACTTATTTTAGGCCTAAGCCTTGGACTTGTGTGTATGTACTTGTGTTCATGAGGCGTTAATGAAATCAGCGGTGCAGTAATATAGTAATAGTAAGTGCGTTTAAACAATCAAGTAGAGGTTCACATAATTCTATCATGCAACCCTAACAAGTAAAAAAATAAGCTATAACTAACTAGGGCACTGCGTCTAATGTCCTATCTTATAGTTACAGCTCTAATACCAATCTATAACACGCCGGCTAAACCGGAAATGCCTGAGTGTGACGTACAGATTGCTCAAACACACATGACACTATTAGGTGACCATAATAACATTATTTCATTTAAATCTTCATGTAACACAAGTTTATCAAATAATACAAGTTGTAACAAATAAATAAACAAAATGATAAGTTTTCTTTAAATATCCTCTAAGCATGCTATGTGTCTTCTAACTTTCATCCTCGTATCTCTACACCTGCAACATATGTATAAAATAAAGTCAGCTACGAACATAGTTGGTGAGATTCTCACAATTTGATATAATACGTAAAAATCATACAATTCATGGACAAGTGATAAATGAGCAACTAAAGTCCTTTCCGGTTGGTATCAACTAACATACTCGGGTAATCGCGCAAGTAAGGTCCTTTCTAGTTAGTAACAACCAACTTACTCAGATAATGAGGCCCTTTTACACCCGATACAATGGACCCGAGTGCAAAGGGGAGCGTACGATCATACTTATTGAGGCAACCACTGAGCAAGTAATTCTGAGCAAGTAATCAAGTAACACACAAGTCCAGATAGTGAATTGTAGTTTGTAATCGAAATCATAAATACTTGAAGTTTCGTAGGATACATATGCCACCCCAAAATAAGAAAACGTTTAAAAAGGGGTTGCGAGAAACTCACCTTGAAATCAAATCTAAACTTGTAATATAAGCCGCAAACATGATAATGAAACGAAGCAACCAAAAGTGTTGTAAGGTTGTAAATGGCGTATGAACCGAAAGCGTCACAAAATCCGGCTTGAATGATCCACACTAGCTAGGATAAATAATACAAGAATTTAATCGAGAATCTAACGGGATTATATATTGATAAGTTATGTTGAAGTTTTGAGATTATAATACAAGTTTTACCAATATTGATTATTATAATATTACTCTAAGTTTTAATGATTTTAATGAACTAAATATTATTTTAACTAATTTTAGATTAATAGTTTAACACAATTATAGTAAACATAATGTTTGCGAATTACGGATTTTAAATGATAAATTTAACTCGAAATAGATTATGTTAACAAATTACAATGGTTAACAAAGTTGAATTATAAAGTTATCTTTAATGGTTTGACGAATTATAAGTTAACGAATTAAAGTTTAACGAAAGAACCTAACGAAATTTAGTTTAACGAACGAATTTAAATAAACGGATTAATAATTTGTTAATTAGCTAACATGAGAATTATATTACTTGTTGAACACGGAATTTAACAGTAAAATCTTATTTTTAGTATATTAAAAGTTAGCGAGTAGTTAATAGTAATATAATATTAATCGGGTTTTCAAGAAACTTTAACGAAAATAAAAGTTAGTTTTTAGATGAGAAAAGATAATATATATATATATATATAAATTTATTTAGCTTGAAAAATAATTTTATTTTATTCATTATGATTTTTATAAGATTTAATTGATTTTTATATAATATAAAACTGCTATGACCCAGGTTCGAACCCGGGTCTGTGGTCTAACACCTTAGAGACTTAACCTCCAGACCAAGACAACAGTTTGTTAAACATTCAAAACAAATTATATAAATATAATATAGTTCATGGTCATCTTCAACCTAACAAAACCCTAGGTTCTCATCTGGTAAATCCTTCCTATGTTTATTGAAATTGGATTAGGGTTTTTGATTAACAGTGGATGAAGATCATTATTCATGTAAAACTTACCTCGTAAAGTTACGGCTTGACGGAGAAAGAGGGTCGGCCGGAATCCGATTTTGGAGGATTAATACGAGTTATTGAGAGTATTTGATGTTGTTGTGATGTTTTCTGCCAGTTTAGCCTGTTGTTTAGGGTCTATTTATACTTGTAATTGAAGCGTGTATTGATTAATGCTCGTTAATTGATTTCGACGAAATTCCGACGATTATTACGGATTTATAATACATTTTAAGGATGTTAAAATACAAATTAATTAGTTGATTAGCGTTTATTAATGAAGACCAAAGCTGTTACAATAATCAATTTGGTCAAGATGGGATTTTCGGAGGTGTTTAGGGCCTTGCCGGAACTGCTGACGCCGCCGGAAATATCGCCGGAATTTGTAGCCGAAAAACGATGCCTGGGGGGTGGCGGCTGGGTTGGGTTATATATTAAGTATAATATTATGATTTAAATTAAGTTACATAACAGGCCCCTAAAGTTCCATAGATGTTTTAAGTTACACTGTAAACTTAATTAATATAGATTTACAACTTAAACCTTGAACTTCGGATTGTTTTAATATCAAAAATTAAATATAACTTACGACTTGGATCCCGAACTTTGATATGCTTAATAAAGTATTAAGGATTTATAAAACTTGGACAATTTTCCATATTATACCTGCATAGTTTGATGACCGTTTACATCGCAACTTAAATTCTCAGAGTTTCGAAAAAGAATAATAACCGAACAAACGACATCATCGAGAATATTTATTAATGAGGAATAATAGATAAAAGGCATCAAAAAGAATTTTGTGAATATAAATTTACACACACGTATATTTGTAAACAAAACCGAAAATTTTAAATGAGTCGGGTTTTCGGGTTTGAAAAGTAACGAATGTTACAGTAGTAATGATAATAATATGGGTTACTACCCATTTGGTAAATGAGATTTCTTTTAGAAAAATATCCTGGTTATACTTTGTATAACGAAATACTTTTGTGGATATATATTTGTTAATTGAATATTTAATAAAATCGGGAATTGAAATTTTACGTAAAAGGTGTTTGTAAGAGAAATAAACGTGGGAAATTTAGTTACTTAAAAATTTTAGGCAAGGTTGATGGGTTTGAAAAGATTAATCGTTGACGTCGGAAATCGAATAAACGTTTGGTGGACAAGGGATGCGGGGTAAAGTATTGCATGGCGGAAATAAGTTAGGTCTTTCAAAGTATTGCGGGTGTGTTCAGGTTACTACAATTATGGTAGACTTGAAGTAGGAGTATACGATAAAAATATGGTTGGGTTAAATGTTTAGGTAACCGGTCATGGGAACAAGTAGGTGGTGTTGAGTATGCTTAGTTTCGTGGCAATAGTTGATGAGGTGGCCGAATTTATCACAATTTGAAGAATTGCGTCATTGTGGTAGCGGAGTGGTGGAATTACACATGTTACACAGAGGGTAGGTTTCTCGTGTAAGTATTTTCGTTGGGTCAGGTTTGAGTATGCAAGATTTGTATTGGGTTTGGATTGATTTAGACATAGCTTTGTGGTTTAAACCTATTGTTGTGGTTAGTGATGAATTTTGGGTTAACATGGTCAGGATAACGACGGTCAGTTTCTTGATGATCTGGGTTGTCGTTTTGTAGGTTGAGTTTCGAGGGCAACGTTGAGGAAAACGAGAAGACATGCTACAAAGCGTGAAGAACTTACGTGACACGGAACGTAAATATGAAATTCGTATCAAATATCAAAGGTAATTACAAGAATGATTCCTAAAATTAGAATCAGTCTTTATAAAAAAATGAAATTTCATGAGGCAAAATTTGAAATTGAAATTGAAATGCTCATGAATCAGCATGAGTTTTTGCATTTCAATAATAATCTCGTAAATCTCGAATAAACATATGAAATATATCAAAATTTTGAAATAAAATACATGGATTTAATACAAACTTAGTAGTGAAATCGAATCAAGTGTTTATGTACCACTATAACTTTTCGAACTTTCAATTAAAAACATAATAATAACTGAGGTATATAAACAAAACGAATTGAAAATCGGCTATTCATGTATCACCATGACTTTTCGTATTTTCAATTTTAAACCCAAAACAGTAAATGAATATATAAGTAAAGGAAACGAATTGAAACTTGACGATTCATTTATCACCATGACTTTTCGAATTTTCAATTCAAAACATACGAAATAATAGATATTTACAAATAAAGAAAACGAGTTGAAAATCGAATATTCACAATACCCAATGACTTTTCAAAACAATTAAGTGTTCGGAATCACACGTTGTATGAATTATCATAACTCTTATGTTCCAATAAATATCAAAAAATGCATAATCAAATTGAACCAAAATCTGGTTATTCGTGTACCACCACGAATTGTCTGACTTTTAGTTAAAACACATAAATCAAAATGCAAAATCAGGTCGAACCAAAAGCTGGTTATTCGAGTATCAACATGACTTGTCAGACTTTTAGTAAAAACACGTTGTAAAACATTGAGGGTCTGAGTCACACGTCGCATGAACCACCATGACTTGTATAACATCCTGAGGAGTGTAACCAAATTTTTTTCACAAGGAGAATATGGTCACGTTTGAAAGCATAAAGTTGTGATTCGTATGGCGTTTGGTGAGGTATGCTTTGGCTTGATAAGTTTCATGCCCTTTCCGAACTCTCCAAGTAAGCAACCGGGTCCGCGTCTGATTGGATTTGTACGCATTGTTTATCCTTAGGTTTCAATAACCTTGGTGTCAAGAGTTCATAAAACAAGCACGTCCCCTTACAGTTTACTACATACCCGCCACGTAAAGCCAACTTTATGAATAAGAAATATTGGAAAACCCAAGTAAAACTCATTTGTAAATCTTTGAAAAAATTTGTTTTATGTCGGAGCCTTGGACTTGTGTGTGCTTTGTGTACATGACGCGTAAACGAATTCAGTAGTACAGTAATAGTAAAGGCATTTAAACAATCTAGTAAGGCACACACAATTTTCTAATCATTCAACCTAGATAAAGTAACGCTCACAAAATTTTCTAATCATGCAATCTAGATAATTAACAATTAAGCTATAGCTAAACTAAAACACTACGTCTAATGTCCTATTTTATAGCCACGGCTCTGATACCAATCTGTAACACCCTGGCTTAAGCAGAAACGCCTAAGTGTGATGTACAGATTGTTCATACACGCATGGTACTATTACGTGACCAGAATATCATTAATTCATTAAAAGCATTCAAATACACAAAGTTCAAAAGTAATCATAAATAAAAATTAAATTGTTCAACAACTCTATTTTTATCTTTATTCTAGCCTAGCGTCTTCCATAGGTAATTCAGCCTCTAATCATAGCACTTGTAGCATGCATATAAAATAAAGAGTCAACTACAAGTAGTTTGTGAGAATCATCACAGTTTGTTACAATACATATAAAGCATACAATTCTATGAACCATGAAATCAACGCAAGTAAAGTCCTTTCCAATTGGTAACAACCAACGTACTCGGGATATCGCACAACGCACGCAAGGTCCTTTCCAGTTGAGGCCGATCAATGTACTCCGATAGCACGACGCACATAAGGTCCTTTCTAGTTGGGGACAAACAACGTACTCGGATAGCATAACGCACATAAGCAAGTAAACACACAAGTACATAATACGAATGGTAGTTTGAATAAGCAATAGGATATGCATACTACCACCAAAATGTAAAAACATTTAAAAAGGGGGTGTGAGAAACTCACCTTTGCAATCGAAGTGAAATACTAAAAATAAACCGAAAGCCTCAAAGAACCCAAAGCAAACGATCCAACCAAACTATAACAAGAATAAATACGAACTTCAAAGACTAAACTAACAATGTAATTAAGGTTAAATATTGCATAAATTTATTTAAGAAGTAATTGGTATTTTATTGTTATTTTTACTAATTTTAAAGCTTTTGGGTTTATAATAATAATATTGCACATTTTAACAGAAATTTGGTTATTATTATGATATGAATATTTTAATGGAAAGGAATATGAAGCTAAATGTTCGTAAAACTTGGACTAACGATTACGAGTTGAATTTGTATTTTAACGGTTTCCACGAATAATTTTTAAAGAGTTAAAGTTTACGTTTTGATTTACGAACGAATTTTAAATACGGTTTACGAAAACGAAAGTTTGGTTTTTAAATGGAAAAGTGATGAAATATATTTAATATTTAATTTATAAAATTTTTATTTGGTTTAAAAGTGATTTTATTGTTTTATTTTGATTTTTAGATAATTTATTTGATTTAAAATGATTTTTAATAATTTTAATGAATTAATGATATTATGGTCATGTAATAGTACCTGTGTGTTTGAGCAATCTCTACGTCACACTCGGGATTTTCCGCTTAAGCCGGGGTGTTTCAAAATGGGATTGGTTCAAGGAAACCGTGTCTACCAATCGCCAGGAGACTAACTATGTTTCACAAATGAAGGTTCAAGGCTAACGTTACCTATCCTGCAACTCTCAGCCCCTGTAACTCTATTTTACACGTGAGTGTATGGATCGATCTCCATTCATGTGGGGGATTGTTGGAAATTTTTTGACTAATAATAATTATTAGTATGTGTTAGGGATAAATTAATTATTAATGAGTCCAAAGAGTAAAGATGAATGCGATATCGATACTCTAAAGTGTGTAGTTGAAAACTTAAACATTGGTAAAAAGGGAATGGGTTTGTTCAATATTGGTAGAACGCTTGAAAGTTGCCTTAGTATTTTTGTGTGGTTCGACCGGGTCATGTAACAAGTGTCCCCGTGTGGCAGCACGATGCGTATGAGCTTGACAAGTGTCGGTAAGAAAGCTGACTCACCATCCACGTGTCCTCCTCTGGTGATGAGCTGCTATGTGCCGCCATGTGTCATGTGTGAAGGTGAATCAGCATGCTAGGTGTCACCTCTTGGTGAAGTGTGTTCCATGAGCTAACACATGTCATGGTGACTCATCACCTAACTCACTATATATAGAAAGGTAGCATGAGTAGTTTTTATACATCGACACATCGACAAACCACATCAGTCACGACCCGAATGCTTACACAGCCCTCTCTTGTTTACCACGCACATAGAACCAAACGGCTTCCCGACAATGATACGTTCTCTCAATTCCAACTCTCACTCAATCCCGAACTCGCGTTACAAATATGGTTCGGGTGCTAGGGTAATCCCGGCAGTACATACTGCTTCGGCTGTTGTATCCTGGGAAATAGACGGGCTCGCGGAGGTGGCCCGACATCTGTTTTAAGGGACGTCTGTTTAACAGAAATCCTCAGCCACAACCGAGAACCACAGTTTATTCAATTTTGCAGCTAGAAAGGTGTAGATGTTTTTGGGTGATCACGACGGGTTCACCAAGCGAAGCGGTGTACAAGATGACTCGAAGGTGATGCTCAGGTCTCGGTGAGCATGAGCTAAACGATGTGAGCACGGTTCCGATGCGGATTCAAAACGATGATCAACTCGGCTCCGGTCCGGTTTCAACTCGTCAAAGAATTCGGTGTTCGAGCACAAGTTAGGGACTTCAGTATGAATCAACACACACACACACACACATATAAATATATACATATATACATATATATATGTGTGTGTGTGTGTGTTATATTTGTTGTAATTCTCGTTTAAAATTTGTATACGGTATATGTACTACAATTTCCCAAATTTGTATAAAGAGAGTATTTGTTTATTTTATTGATGTTTAATAAAATCGTGACTCACACCCTACATAATTATTATTATTTAAAAGGTCAGATTATCGGTTACGTTTTACCAACGCCCAATGTTTCACGACCGAACAAATGTCGTCTTACATATTTTAAGTGTTTATATGTTAGTCTTTTTTATATGTTAATTCGATGAAGTTATTTTTTGGGTTTAATTGTGGTACCGTTTTAAATCGACACCGACCAAATACGTGTCAACTTGCTGCTGCATCATTTGGGCTTTACCAACGCCCGCGTTTTACCGACCTAATAAACATTGTTATAAATAGGTTAAATTCATTTTTATAATACGTTATACGAGGGCCACTATTTATTTTGTGTTTTTTTAATTTAAATATGTTAATTTAATGAATTTATTTTTAGGTTTAGTTCTAGCACCGTAATAAACATAGCCAATACCGACTGAATTCCCGCTGACTCACCACTACAACACCTGATTTTTACCGATCAAATTCTTTGCGCAGTTCATGTGGGAAAATAAGGGTCATTATTGTCACGACCCTTTTAATATGTTAATTTTTTTATTATAACTTATACGAATGTCGCTACTGTTTTCTGCGTTGACGGATTATTATTTTTTGTTTATTGTCGCATCTTCACGAATTTAACTCATACCATTGAACCCGCATTAGTGCACCATCATAACGCCATTGGTACATAGACAGATCCGACCTGGCCTAGCGCAACGCTATTCACGACAATACATTATTTAGTATATTATATTTAATTTTAATACAAAATTTCTTAAACGCAATTAACGACACTGGTGACCTACACATCAAAGTTTATGTTTAAGTTGAAATCTAAATACAACAAAACCAAAAACCCTAAATATTTAAAGGAAAACTAAAATACAAGAAAAATAAAAAATAATCAATACCTCACAAATCATAAAAAATTAATAACATCGATAATCGATAAGATGAAAAACAGACAAACAAAAATTTAAACGTTAAACGACCTCGACACTAGAGAATGAAACAGTAAATATGGTACATCCAACAAAAACAACAAACATTAGCCCATTGCTTATACTTGAAAGTAAACTTCACCCCAACAATAATATATGGTTCATCTCGGTTGAAAAAAAATTTACAAACAAAATGACATTAAAAGTTGCAGCTATAGTCCATATAGTTTAACTAAATTAATATAACAAATTATATATTTAAAATGATATTAAAAAAAACCACTTAATACGGGAATCAAAAGCTAGTTAAATATAAAAGCCGTCGGTTTAATAGGCAGAGGCCAGTTTTTGAAATTCTACAAATGTTATTTATGGAATTTTTTGGTCAGTTCTTTGAATGGAGACTACGAAAATATATAATGACACAACTGCCCTGAAAAGATGAGCTAGAATCATCAGTCATGCAGTACACATAGATAGATAGAGAGATACATTGTCTCTAAAGTGAAGAAAGAATTGAATATGATGATATATCATCAAAAACATGTCTTCTTTCTGAACACACGTGTGCAATGCCATCTCTTGCCATTTCACTATCCTTCCACCAAGACACGTACCATGTCAACAGGAATACACTTATCTACATATCTGCCCTGTATATAAAGTCACCTCTGAATATTTATTATTACCTCGTACACTTCACACCCAACTGATCATAAAATATGTTGAGTTCCGTGATCAATGGCGGCGGCGGAGGCGGAGGGAGGAAACAAGACCGGAGGTCCACTGCTCAGGCGAGTTCGCGAAAAGGCTGCATGAGAGGCAAAGGCGGTCCGGAGAACGCTTCGTGTACGTACAAAGGCGTCCGCCAACGGACCTGGGGAAAATGGGTGTCTGAAATCCGCGAGCCAAACCGTGGTAGCCGTGTTTGGCTCGGGACCTTCAACTCGGCACGTGAAGCAGCAATAGCGTATGACGCTGCAGCCCGTAGACTGTACGGGCCCAATGCGCATGTTAATCTTCCCGAAGAGACCGCTAACGCGCCACCGACGCCACCCGCGGTGACCGAGGCGGCAAACGAGGCTCGGTACCACCGCGCGATTCAACAAAAGAAGAAACAACAGGAGTTTGAAAGACAGATACAAATTTACATGCACCAGCAGCAACAACAGCAGCACCAGCAATATAATAAGGTCAAAGTGGAAAGTGTAACGGTGCCCGAGATCCCAGATCTTAACGGGCACTCGGGCCAAAACTATCACAGTTTCACCGGAGATAATAATTACGTCGTTCCAAATGGAAACCTGAACGCCGACCTGCCCGAGTTTGATGACTCGGGTTTGTGGACCGAAGCGGCTTCAACGTTGGATTATCAATCGCAAGTGATCGATCCGGGAATCGGTGCATCTTCATACAATGATACAATTGGCATTGAATTAAACCATCCATTAATGGTGTAATTGTCTTCATCCTATGCTCATTTTACTCGTCGGAAGGAAAAGATTTGGTATCAAGGTGACATGGCACGTGACACAAAATATTATGTATATAGTTAAAATAATGCCATAGTATATATGAGATAAATATATATATAGGTATGATGGAAGATAGTCACGTGATATGGGGAATGATAAAAGTGTAGTGTTTATTTCAAGGTATATCATACATGTGTGAAATCGTCCAACTTGTTATGTACCTATGCCGCTGTGCGTATAAAATACATATACTTTATGTACCTATTGCCGCTATGCGTATATATATAAAATACATATACTTTACTTTTGTGTTGATTTTAATATTTACGCTATAATATGTAATTACTTTCTATCATAAATAACATAGAAACCTATACCTAAAACATTTAATTTTTCTATATGGCTTTTATATCCGCATCATATATTTTTCTAACAAAAACTTTAGATTTATATTTTTATTTAAAGGAATTGACCAAAGACCAATAACAAGAGGTTATAGGTTATGAGTGCTTTGTCACTATAGATTATAGGTTATGAGTTCGAGTAAGACATGGAACAATTTAATTACAAAAACTATAGATTTATATTTAATCTAATTACTAAAACTATAGATTTATATCACCTTAGATAAAGGGATATGACCCATGACCCATAACAGGAGGGTGTGAGTTCGAGTATCATATGGAATTATATATTTTTTAGATAAAGTGAATATTTTCTTTAGATAAGGTGAAAACTATAGATTTATATTTTTTTAGATAACGGGATACGACTAAAGACTAATAATATGGAACAATTTATATATTTTTTTAGATAAAGTGAATATTTTCTTTAGATAAAGTGAAAACTATATATTTATATTTTTTTAGATAACGGGATATGACTAAAGACTAATAACAGGAGGTTGTGAGTTCGAGTATGACATAGAACAATTTAATTTGTTTCGGGTTTACTAAAAGGCTTTTTGTTTCAGGTTTAGTAAAAGGTTTTCCTAGTTGTGGATTGGGCCATCACGTTTTGTTTTTCGGACTAGCAGTGACGGACGGACTTCTAGTTGTGGATTTTCTGGTGGGTGGGTGGGTGGATGGGATGGGTCTTCTCGTTTCATTCTTCGGACTTGCAATAAAGGGAGGGTGTGGTTTCGAGACTTCTAGTATCACCTAGAGTAATTTGTTTCGGATTGAATTAAAGAAGATTTTGTAATTTGTTTCGGATTGAATTAAAGAAGATTTTGTAATTTGATTCTCTTGTGTAATTTGGTTCGGAGGAAATAAAAGAAGATTTTTTAAGTTATAGGTTTTCTTTTGGGTGGATGGGTGCACATTCTATTGAGAAAAGGTGTTTATATGTGGATGTGCAGGCATAAAATATAAAAGAGATTTACTATAAAATTAATAAAATTAAAACGTGGTATATTTTTTTAAATAAAGAGATTAAAAATAAATAAGGCTGTTTGATAAAATCAAACAAAATGGCAAGAGAAATAAAATGGCAAGAGAAATAGCATAAGCCATTTTTTTTATAATTTAATTGTTTCAATAAACTAAGTGTATTTTCTTATACATTTAGAATTTTTCAAGATATAATTATGGTTTCAATAAAATGATGGTTTCTAGGTAGACAATCTTTCGAAACACGGAATGGAGAATGCAAGAATTCGTGAAAGGCATGGGGCTGATACAGAATGGGAGAATTCGTGAAAGTGGCAGGCTTGGTCAGCCTCGTTTCTAAATAGTCCCAAGGCTTGTTCAGCCCCTAAACATTCCCCCCCGCCCTCCCCAGGAGCAGGAAGAGGGAGGGTGTTTTGTTTTCCACAAAATTCGTGAGTTGCGGAATGGAGACAGGGAGAATCCGTGAAAGCCCTTTCCTCGATCAGCCCTATTTTTAAACACCACCGAGTTCTATTTTCCACGATTTTCACCACCTGATTTTAACGGGGAATGGGAATGGGAATGTGACCGTTGCCAGTGGTTAATAGATCGTTTTAAAAAAAATAACCTTATACTCACTCAACATTTTCATATATTTCTACTCTCTCAACTCTACACCCTTCTAAATTAAAAAAAGGAATATTGGTTTTAAATAATCCCTACTATGACCTATTGGTAAATATCAGTCCCAACTTTACACTTGCCTGTTGACCGTCCCAACTATTGATGTATTTGCTTTTAACGGGTCGCGACTAACGGATGTTAACTCCGTTAGTGATTTGCTGACATGGACCTTCTTCTCCAGCCGGAAACTTGCCGAAAACCTGCAACTCGCCTCCATTCTCCCTAATATCATTACACCATCTCTCTCTATCTTTCCCCTCATTCGAAACCTAACCGACGTGCCGCCGTTGTTGTCTCCAGCGAAGTCCACCCTCGTCAATCGTGCACCATTTGAGGTAATTGACACATCATTCAACTCGTTTTTATCCTCTTAACAAAAGCCCTATGCTTATTTTGTAAATCGTGTAACATTGATTTCAAATTTTTGAAAATAAAATCGGGTTTGGTATATAGGGATTGGCCATGAAAGAAGATGAAATCTACTTAATTTTCTAATTTCCGATGTCTTTTGAAGAAGGAGGGAGACGGTATGACGATATTAGAGAGAATGGAGGCAAGTTGCAAGTTTTCGGCCGGAGAAGAAGGTCCACGTCATCAAATCACTAACGGAGTTAACATCCGTTAGTCGCAGCCCGTTAAAAACAAATACATCAATAGTTGGGACGGTCAGCAGGCAAGTGTAAAGTTGGGACTGATATTTAGCAATAGGCCATAGTTGGGATTATTTAAAACCAATATTCCTTAAAAAAAATAAAAATATATGTATTTCTATATTTCTCCAAAAACATCTCTATAGATCAACCAAATCCGATCCCATTCCAAAACCGAGAATTAGGATAATGCCACGGTCATGGAGCTACGAAGAAAACATGTCGTTGCCAAAGGCTTGGGTCCATGTATATGAAGACCAGGATCCTGTGGACCATCGAATGTTGGGTTTTTAGCAACGAGTTTTCAACTATTTTGTGCAACAGAGAGGATCAACATATTGTAATTAATGTAGTAGCTAAAGCATTAAGCAGAATAGAGAATGAGAACCCCAAGGGAGTCAGTGCATTGAAAATAGAAATCCAAATCCATCTAATCGATTAAATAAAGAATGTTAAAAAACAAGCAATAGAAGAAAACCAGATTGCTGGAGAAAAACAAAATTGTAGTATTGAATCATAGTCAAAGGAGATGATAATATTCACAGAGTTAGGAATAATCTGATAGATAAAGTTATTCAAATTCATGAGCGTTTAAAAACGGCTAGAGAGAGACAGAAAAGTTACGCTAACAATCGTCAAAAGCCGTTAGAATTTCAGGAAAGTGATAAAGTAATGTTAAAAGCATCACCTTAGAAAGGCGTGGTATGTTCGGTAAGAACGAAAAACTGAGTCCTCGTCTTGTTGTACCATTTGAAATTACAGAAAGAATTAGTAAGGTAGTTTATCGCTTACGCTTACCAAAAGAGATGAATGGAGTACATGATGTATTTCATGTGTCTAACTTGCGTAAATGTTTAGCAAACGAAACTTTAGCTATGCCTTTAAGAAATGTCAAAATTAACGAGAATCTAAAATTTTTAGAGCTACCTCTACGGATAGAAGATTTCAAAAACTAAAATGGCGGATAATAAAATTAGTCAAAATAAGATGTAATTCCCATAGAGGTCTAGAGTTTACATGGGCATTAGAATCCGAAATGAAACTAAAAAACCCACACTTATTTTATCAATCTCAAGGACGAGATTCATTCTAAAGTGGGGAGGATGTAATACCCGGAAAATTTTCGGTCCAATTTTGACTACTACAAAAGTCAAGGGACCAATCTGTCATTAAGCTAAACTTAAAGTATAAGGTTCAATCTATAAAAAAGGCAAAACTTAGATGAGACGGACTTTCTCATCCATTAAATGGTTAATATCAAGTGTGAGTTGTCCGTTAAAGATATTTATTCAGACAGATGTAACTCCCGTAGAGGTAACTCCCGTAGAGGTCTAGAGTTTACATGGGCATTAGAATCCGAAATGAAAGTAAAAAACCTACACTTATTTTTAGCAATCTCAAGGACGAGATTCATTCTAAAGTGGGGAGGATGTAATACACAGAAAATTTTCGGTCCAATTTTGACAACTATAAAAGTCAAGGGACCATTCTGTCATTAAGCTAAACTTAAAGTATAAGGTTCAATCTATAAAAAAGGTAAAACTTAGATGAGACGGACCTTCTCGTCCATTCAATGGTTTATATCAATCGTGAGTTGTCCATTAAAGATATTTATTTAGACAGATCGTATCACACACCTACTATGTGAGACGGCCCCGTCTCAAGTCAAACTTACCTCAGAAGTCACTACTAAACGAACCATTTAATCATATGACAGTTTGTCACAAAGCTGAGTCGGCAAAGAATTTTATAACACATGCCATAACATGTCAAACATGACGTGATGATGATCCAGAGCCTTGTGCCTATAAATACCTTGAATACCAACATTAACAATCCATCATAACATCATAAATCATCTCATAATCAAACGCACACTCCAAATTAGTGTTCTTAAGGTATTATAAGCAACTACTAGCCATCCAAGAAACTGTTGTAACCAGTGCGGAAGTTCTGATCAAGCTATTCCTGAAGTATAAGAGCTATCTCTAAGTCGTTACCAATTTTCTAAGTCCCTTAGCAAGAAGATAAACATGTTATAAGTGGTGTGCGTTGGATAACCCTCACAACTAAGCTTTAATTATAAAACGAAAATTCTAAAACCACACACAACCGGCAAGTGTACTGGTCGCAAGTAGTATAGACCTAGGAAGTCCGAGTATCGAACACGAAGACACGTAAGCACGCTAAAGATCACTAACCCTAGACAAGACCTACCTAAGAATAATATCTAATTGATTTTTTGATTTTTAACAACTTAACTGGACTAACTAGACTGATTGACAAAAGTTACCAAAAATAGAAAAATTAACGGGGAACTAACTGTGTTAACTTAGGATGGAGAAAAGCGTCTACCTAGGTGTGAATCAAATTGTAGGCCTAACAAGCAAATGGATTGAATGATATCTAGACACCGGTCCCTAAAGATGACACGACTAAAGATCGCTCGGGCTCACTGGATCACCTCTCGGTCTCACTCAACAAACCCTAACTACTCTTAATCGGCTAAAACGACCAAACCGGAAAACAATTGTTAACGTGTTCTAATGTTGACTCACCTCTCGGTCTCACTAACACTCGACCCTAATGGCAATGAATACTACACAACCACGGATAGAGGAATAATTCAACTTAAACCAAAATAGATCAACTAGTCGCTCAAAACACCTAAGCCTGACAAGAAACAAACTCGCTTTCGCGCAATTCTTATTCTAGCATGCAAAGGCAATGAGACAACCCTAACTTCCTATCACCTCTCGGTCTCTAAGAAGGTGTTTAACCGCTATACTTTAACCACAAATTCATGCAACAAAACCCTACGGTTGTACCTACCGCAAACAAACCCTAAACACAAAGTCTAGAATCAAACAAGCATCGATCAATCAAGACAAAACTAATCAATCAACACAAGAGGTCTAAGAAATGAATTACCAAAATTTCCAGCCCTTAAACACAACCTATTTCATGTCTAAATCAAACTTTACAATAACAAGTAAAGTCTATTAATCAAACAATCCATAAAACTCATCAAACACTAGCAATTATCATCATTCCTAGGTAGAACCGACAAAATTAGCCTAGCATACTTTTTGGACAACAGCAAATACTCAATAAAAACATCTTATACTTCATTCCAATCATCTCAAAAATCATTCAACAATCAATACTAATCAATAACAAGTCAATATTTCAAGTAATTGCAAAACTATGTATCAATTTAGCAAGAACAATAAAGATGATGAACAATGTTAATAATGAAAAAATATGTAGGTATTTTGGGGCTGCTCTTGGCTGTAAAACTGATGAGACACGATCCCAAGGCTTTCTCTTGACTCCTTCTTCCTTCCTTAGCCGTCAAAACTCCAAGAACCCTAGCCGAAAAAAGTTTTCTTCTCTCCTTCTCCCTGTTGTGTTTTGCGATCGGACCAAGGCTGCCAAGCTTAGGGTTTTTATTTTTTTTATGTTATAATATTGTTGTAAGGCTTAGGCTTCCATAGTGCATATGGGCCGGGCTTTGAGTTGTTTCTTGAAATCGTATGCGTAAAAGGCCCGTAAGCTCCTCGAAACATCCGGTTTCTTCATTCTTTCATCCATAGCCTACAAGATTATTAAAACTACGTAAAACCTATATAAAGCAAGTTAAAATACATAAAATATAATATAATAACGTAGATAAAAGGCACGAAAAATAAGTGTGTTTACAACACATCAAACATCCCCACACTTAAGACTTTTTCGTCCCTGAAAATGAATTCTACATAGGATCGTAACCGAGTTAAACCGACAACTCTTGGTCTTATTTATTTATTTATTATTATTATTATTATTAAAGTATTAGAACAAGTGACCCGTTACCCAAATATTTCTTCCAACTTTTACCTAATAAGCTAGATCAGGTCGATTGCCGGTATTGCTATCCACTTAATACTTACTGAGGCAAATAAGGCGTGACAATTTCATTAGTTTGTATGACTAAGCGGGACCCACACTTAAAAGCCCTACCGCCACTTCACCACGTTCCATTATGGTTTTACTGGGCCGAATCACCCCAATTTGACTTCAACCTATTGCCACATGATCAAAACATTTTCGACTCATATACAACCTATAAACTCTAGCTTGGTCTTTGATCGACCGACAGTAGTTTCCTTCATGGTGGTTTTGATTTGAAATATTTTTTTTCTGCCTTTTGGCTTTTTGCATTTTTTTTTTTGAAAAATTTCACCATGTTGGACGATATTACAGACTGCATCAAGGCTCAGGTCTGCGCCACCGCGCAACAAAGGGCCGAGCAAAACTGTCTTCTACTATTTGCAGGAATAGATACGTATACATAAGATTATAAATATAAGTACGTATACAAAAAAATTAGGTTTTTATATAAAGGTGATCATATGACTCGGCTTTTCAGTCCAGTCCTGTTACGGTCTTAGTTAAACACTAAGATGTTTTCAGCCCATTTAAAAGGTTCAATTAGGTCAACAACCAAACCGCCCTTTCATTCTCAAAGGCTGAGCCTACCAGCACATCGATTACTGAGTCTAAACTGTTCGGTTGCCATGAATTACGTGCGGGTCTAATGGGCACTGTTCTTATTTAATATATATATATATATATTGAAAACACCAAGTGTTGGGCTACAATAAATGGTTTATGCTTTTAGATACGTTGTTGGGCTTTTGTTGTAAACCGAAAGGAGTTCTTGGTGCGCTTGTGATTGTGTTGGTCTTAGGTATGGTATATGTCTATAAATACCATCCACTTTACTTTGTTTTGGTTGGTTGTTCGTCCATTGTATTTGGAACTGTGTAAGTTAAGGGCTTAAGCACCCGACGTATAATATACGTGTGTTTTGAAGCTTGTTTATTTGTTTTGCTTGTGTTCTTTATTGCCTCATAGAATCAGCTTGGTGATTAGTTTCCGCCTAATCATCGAGTATATTGATATGACATTGAAAGATCCGTTCACGGGACTTACAATTGGTATCAGAGCCTATAGACCTATTCTAGGCTCGGTCATTGGTGATATCAAGGATTCTGTTTTTTTTTTATCTAAGAAGGTTTCTCGTGTTGAAGGTTTCTGGATCTCGAAGAATGGTGTTCTTCGTGTTCTACGGGTGAGGAAGGCTGAATTCATAATAGATTTTAGTATATCTTGCATTTAATTTGAATCCGATCTTTCTCGGGATTTAGTTAAATATTCAAGAATTACCATATCTTTGTCAATTCTTAGTTCTCGGGTTGAATTTGAAGTTTTTGGGAAGATTTCAAAGTTCACGGTCTGCAGTCAAGGTTTTCAAGGACATTCTCAAGTTCTCTGGCTAAATTCATTGTTCTCGGGTTCAATTCGTCGTTCTCGGGAAAGTTTCGACAGTTCTCGGTGGTTTTCTGTTGTTTTCGGGAAGTCTTTCGGTGTTCTCTGGTGGATTTCAGCATTCTCGGGAAGTATTCTATGTTTTCAGGCAAGTTACAGAGTTCTAGGCTTGTTTTGCTTGTTTTCGGTCAAGTTTCAGGGTTCTCGGGATAGTTCTCTTGCTTTCCGGTTCTCTGTTTGACTCAGCAGTTCTCGGGTCTTTATCAGGTAACTAATTGGGTTTTTGGATAGACGAGTCAGTCCTTGGGTTTTCCGTTTACACTTGGGCTCTCTGTTGGGCCTTCTGTTCATCTGGGCCAGTCATCTGAGGTAATTTCATGGCCTTCACCTTCACCAAATCCTTTGAGGTAAGTCCTGTATTATGTTCTCAATCATGTATTGATAAAGTGGGACTGTACAAAATTCACTATAGTAATCTACTTAGAGAAATGGAGAAAATTAAATATGAAAATACAACCCTTAAGAAACTGGAAAAGGCATTAAAAGAGAAAATAGAGGCACAACAAAAGGATTTTTCAAAACTTCAATATGATTTCAGCACAAAATGCTGTCAACTCCTTGATACTAGAAAGAAAATTGACGAACTAACCGCTGAGTTAGATGCATCAAAGTTGGAGAAGACCAAATTAACTAATAAATTTGAAAATGCTGAATTCAATTTTAAAAAATTTGATATCTCTAGCGTTGTTGTTGAGTGAATGATAGAAAACCAGTTGAAATGGAAAGAGAATAAGGGGGTGGGCATTGGGTACAAAATGGTTCCCCCACCATACAACGACAATTACACTGGGCTTCCTCTTACTAAAGAAGAGGAAGAAAGGAAAAGGGTATGCGGTATGGTAAGTCAACTGCAACTGGCAAAAGTATGGTTGGTCCAGTTACGGCAACTTAATCAATATCTGGGGTGAATGATTCTAATGTGTTTACTCAGTGTGCAGATGAAGTAAAAGTTGAGGATTGGACTGATGAGGATGATGATTCACCTATAAATTCTCATGTTTCGTTGAATCTACCTGTTTCGAATACTGTTGTTACAAATGTTTGTGTGGGATCTGGTTTTAAGAGCAAGTTCAATCGTTCTGACACTTTTCCTGGAACTTCAAAAGACAGTGATCTATCTTTTAATAAAATTGGTGAACTTAAAAAAAACTTAAAAAATCGTCAATTAAATTTGTGAAAGAAAGAGGTTCTTGTAATACTAAAAGTGAGGTCTCTATTGAAAAATCCAAAGATGTAAAGGCAAGTTCACACAACGATGCAAGACCAGAAATCAGCCACAATGAATTTTACGTAAAGAAACAAACCTGTTTCAACTTTGGCATTCCCGGTCACATTGCTAGAAATTGTTCTCGTCTCCCGTATGTTCCATATTACAGATGCCATCAGAGGACTATGCCTCAAAATACCTATAAGAATTTTAACTCGAATAAAACGAGGTATTATAGTGCAAAGCCCTCTGACGATGACTGGAGGAGAAACAAGGCTGACAGGTCAAGTTCCCATCAGACCAAGCCTGTTACGGTTCAAAAGCTGAACGGAAACTCGGCTTCGCCTCTGAGACCCAAGTGGGCCTCAGAATCGAAATCGTTCAAAAGGTCAAAGTCAAATGTGTATTCCGTTTGCAAACCGGTGACGAAGCCAACCGTCTGTATAAACAATAGAGCTTTAAAACCTAAATACAGTTGGTTGCCTAAGTCTCCGGTGACCAAGTCTTCAAAGCCTTCCTGTTCGATATCTGATAATCAGAAAGATATGTCATGGCAACTCGTGACACGGTTTAACAAGTCAGGTTTACCCAGAACGACTATGGACTGGGTACCTAAGACTAACTAATCTCGCACATCGTGCAGGAATAGCTATGGAGGAATATCATCAGACCATGGTATGTTGATAGTAGTTGTTCCAGGCACATGACAGGTGACATCTCTCAATTGCACGACATTCAAATTTTTAATGGAGGGCATGTTTCCTTTACGGGATGAGAGAAGGAAAAGATTACACAGAAGGGTGTAAGAGAATGATGTTCATAGGTCATATGTATATAACATCCATTGCTGGATTACGGTTTGGAATTTTTTGACACTCCCATTTTTGTGATAATGATGCTGCTATTGCTATTGTTAAAAATCTTGTTCAGCATTCCAAAATCAAGCATATTAACATCAAAGTCCATTTTATTCGTGACTGATACGACCGGAAACTGATTCATCTTGAACAAGTCCACACCGATAATAATGTGGCGGACTTATTAACTAAACCGGTCGGAACAGCCAGGTTTAATGTGCTTGTGGGATTCCTTAAGATGCTTCGTTTTGATGATTGAGTCTTACGTGAGGTAAATTTGTACATAAAAGTTTTTCGGTAAAATTTTTGTACAAATTTAGGAGGAGAAAAAGAAAAATACAAAAAGAGTGTGTGTGTGTGTTTAAAAAAAACGTTTTGGTTTTTTGCTTAAAATCATGCCGGTTACTCAAGTTCAACGGACATATTTCATATGTTTGGTCCTGTCATCAATTCTTGACTCACGGGATAGCCATTAACCTTAGGGCTTAAAGTGACCGGGGCAACTGAACATACATAAAAATTGTTTTTGTTTAACTATCGTTCTAAGTTCTCTCACTGAAAATTATGTCGGCCGCCTAAAGTTCGAGGGACACATTTTATGTGTTTGGTCCTATCGTCTACCTGTAGACTCATAGGATAGCCACTCACCTGAAAATGAAGGTAACTGGGGTGATTGGATTTAAAATTGTCTTCGGGATCATCATCTGGGAAGTGATATTATTATTCAGCTAAAAGCTTTTTAGAAGCTCAAAATATTTTCAAATGAAAATTGATCCAACCTTTGAAAAATGATAGATAAATTGATTTTGTGTGCCTAACGTGTGAAGTTATTAGGCTAAAAAGGCTTTTGAATAGTCATTGATGTGTATGGTAGCTTTTCATGATAATTAAAAGTTTGAAGTGATATAAACTAAATCTGCTAAACTTACTGTGGAGAGTAATTTTGAAGATGCTTTGCATGTCTCTAGATACATCTCTTCAAATGATAGGCAGAAAAGTAATTACCTAGTCATACACGAGTCCGTTAGTGTCTTGATCACCAAAAATATTATATTTAAAAAAAAATTTGATGTAAATATATATGAAAATTATTGTCCTTCAAATTTGTTTTCCTTAAGCTTAAAAGGGTCCCAGGGAACTACAGGGGTGGGGCATACAAATAAGTCCTAAACACCCTGAATGTAAGGCTTGTAAGTCCGGATGGCATGTAAGTCCAACGTTCAACCTTAAAGCTTAAAATTATCTTTGTATAGAGAAAATTCTTTTGATCAAGTATTAGGGGGTTGGAGTCAAATTGGGATGATCTGGGGAAAGCCAAATACGCCTTGAGAATAGATAAGGGGCAACATAGGTCCATAAGTAATGTCCATGTAAGCTTTATGCCTAATTGAATCTAATCATATCACTGGCGCAATGAAAATCATGACAATTACCTGCTATCAACGTTTTCACTATGTCTCAATAATACTGAAAATGAATCATTGTGAAAGTATCTTAATCACTTTGATTTCATGTTTGGATCTTTTCATAAAAAGGTGTCACTTGTTTAAAACAGCTGAAATTTGATCCCAAAAAAGTGTTAAATTTACTGAAGGCCAGATGGTTAAATCTTTTTGTTTTAGTTTTTATCTTATTTTTAATTTTTGGTTTTACCTCATGTTTACTCGTGTCGAAACAAATGTCTTAAGAAATCGTTTTCACATGAATCGGGATCGGTTTTTGATTTGACGGGTGCAAAATGTCATGGGCAATTTAGTTGGGCCAAATGTGTCCATAATCTCTGTGTTCTCGGTCCTGTCATCTTTGGCCCAAATTGTTTGAGTTTAATTGTGTTCTCAGCCCAAATCTGATCACAATTGAAGTTTAAGAGGCATAATTCAAAATTGGAATTTTCATTATCATTATAGTCATTCAAATCCTATATCTAATTTAAATCCTATATCTCCTCTGCAAACACATTAGCAGGATCTTTCATCAAAGGACAATCATCTCATATACATTGTGTGTATCATCTAAATAATCAAGGTATGAGAAACCAAATCTATTAAACTGTTCACGATGAACCCTAAATCGGGTTTATGGTTTCTTGGACATCACACACTTTGTTGGATACATGATTAGGATATATTGAATGGCGATTTTGGTTGTTTTGGGTGTATTTGTGGTCTTGACTGGTTTTGACTGAGTTGCAGGTTCCATGGTGTTCAAGTGAGGAAGACGACACTGTTGATGGAGACCCTTGGTGTCCATAAACAGAGATCTCCGTATTCTCGGGGTTTTGGTTGACTGAGAACGACTGGTCAACCAGAGAACTCTGGTTTCACTAGAGATCCTATGAGCTCTCGGGAAAGATTGACTGAGAACTCATGGGCAACCGAGATCTCTGGGTTCTTGATCTTGGTTGCCGAGAACAATATGTTCTCGGGTACTTAATATAATATTGCCAGAGAACATGGTTCTGAACCGAGATCTTCCTTAAAAATATAAGAAAATGCAATCTTCTTCAAAAATTTTTCACCTCTTGTTACTTTTGATCCTCAAACTGTTTTACATGTTCAAAACTAATCAAACTCTTGATCTTATGTGGTGTTTCTGTCACCAAGCATCTAACTTGACTTGTTTATTGCAGATATGGCTAATCAAGCACTGTTGAAAACAGCTGATTCTCACCATGCAGCTGGTTGTCTGTTTGATCCCCCTCATGCTCACTAGGAGTTCAAGTCAATGATTGTCGGGCTTAATACATGCAGCATTTCTCACGCTCTTCGAGAAAATCCTGTTATATGCAAGAAGATGGTCTCGGATTTTTGGAATCATGCTTCCATAAACCAGAAAGGACCAGGGGGAGCAACGGTGATTGAATCAAATATTCAGAAGGTTCCAGTGGTCATATCTGAGTCCATCATCCGCAAAGTACTTCTGTTTGGTGATCAACCTGATCACCCTACAGAGTACCCAGTGGACGTGATCGCAGAAATCTCCTCTCGAAGGAGCTACGAACGTACTTACCCTCCCGCCATCAAGAAGCTATTCCATCCGTACTGGTGTTTCCTCATTCATACCTTTTTCACCTGCATATCCGGAAGAAAGGGGGTTCTGATGAAATAAGTCATCCACAGATGTCCACGGTGGTTGCTTTGATCATGGATTGGGATTACAACTATTCCAAATTCGTTTTCAATGAAATGATGAGCAACCTCAAAGGGAAGAAAAATGAGATATTCCTCATGTATCCGAGGTTTCTAAAGATGATTTTTGATTCACATTATCCACAACTGGTGAGATCTGTAGAAACACTCGATTTGAAGAGTTTGGGTCCTACTACTTTTGGTCTGATGAAACAATCAAGGAAGGGAACAAAGCTTACATACCAGGGACTCCGTCCCTTGGTAAAATTCGGGAAATTTGCGTATCTTAATCTGCAGCTGCACCAATCGTTGCTGAGGAGCAAGTGACTCCGGTTCGAAGGCCTGCTGCGCCGACCTTCGAACTATCCTCTGAGGATGAATCAGACAGTCCTCCGTCATCTATGGAAAGAACTGAATCTCTTATACCTTCAGAAACATCCATACTAGCATTCGCTCAAATCGAAGCAATTGAAGCAATCAAAGCAAAGCTCCAGTTGACTGCATTGAAACCTCCTCAATCAGTCACTGTGACACATGAAAAAGAGTTAGAACAAGAAGCGGACACCGGTCTCGTACCACGTAAAAGAAGGAAGAAAGATCCTAGACCGGGTGTCCTGATAACTGAGGCTTCAACTAAACCAACAACAGCTCCAACTGTATCTGCTGCATCACCATCACTAGTTCGTTCACCACCGCCAGCTCAATTTTCACCACCTAAGCCAGCTACTCAAGCTCAGGTGTCACCAAGTTCTGTTCATGATCCATAACCTTCTCAAGATCTGTTATTTGATGATCTCTTTCCAGATTATGACTTTGAAACTCAGGTTGAATCCATTTCTGGACCCTCAAGACCATCCGATCCAGTTGGTCAAGGGAGTTCCAGTGCGTTGGAGAAGGTGGCCCAAATTCTTGCCATGCAAGACAAATTTTTGCAAAACAAGGGCAAAGGGATAGCACTAGAGCAAGCACCAGTTGATATACATGCTTTACAACAGCGGGTTTTTGAATTGGAGCAAGACTCGGCTGTCAAAGTTGTCCAAATTCAAGAGCTTGAAACAAGCAACTCAGACAAGGATTCCAAGATTAAAGAACTTCAAGCTAGTATGGGAGGCCTCACTGCCCTTTACTACGATCTCCAACAAAGGCTTGTGAGTAAATTTGGAGATGAATTCAAAGGTGCTGACGAAAGAGAGAGCGTTCCAACAGCTCAAGATGAGTTTCGTCCAACTTCAAACATTGAGACTTCTGTGGGTCTACAACAATATATGCCTGCTCCACCTAGAACTGCCGAACAACAACAACGACTTGTACAAAAAACTTTGATTCGCAAAAACTCAAATCAGAATGTAACTTCGTCTGATCATCCGGAGAAGTTTGTTATTGAGCTTCAAAAGGGGTTCTCTGATAAATACGGCGATCGTTCTGGGATTGTGTCGTGGGGATTTGATGTTGCCAAAAATATGTGGTGGGTTAAAAGGAAGTCTGGAGGTCTCGAGTATTACAAGAAAATGAAAGACTTCGGTTCTTGGACAAGGGTGGATTTAAGTGAATTGATCAAGGCACCTTTCAGTAACCCAAGTAACGAGTCAAAGGCCACTAACTTCTGGTTCTACTTGAGCAATCAAGTTGAGAAAAGGTTTCCTTCGATGCCTACTGCTGAATCTTTTGTGAAGAAGGCCAAGGGTGTTCTTGATCCATGCACTGGAAAGACGATGTTGAATGTAATGTGGTCACCCTCCAAGAAAGCTACTTCAATTCCTCTGAACTCAAGACTACCTGATGGTGTTCTTGAAGGCATGAAGTTTTGGACTTATGACGGAGAAACCGCCACGGTTATCATTCGTTTAAAGAAGGGATCGTTTAGATTTGTTGATCCACGAGACTTACTTCGCTTTGGTGAACAAGACATCAAGAAGCTTAGTGGTTTTCAAATCACCGCTGAACCCCTGTATGAGCCTGCTGCCAAAGAATACACACGTATGGTGGGATCGATGATACACACCAAAATATGGGCTGGAGCTTATAGGGAAGCTGATAAGGAAGCTGATGCAGAGATACTCGAACATGAAGATTAGTTAAGCAATAAACCAAGGGGGAGAATGATGGGCTACAATAAATGGTTTATGCTTTTAGATACGTTGTTGGGCTTTTAGTTGTAAACCGAAAGGAGTTCTCGGTGGGCTTGTGATTGTGTTGGTCTTAGGTATGGTATATGTCTATAAATTCCATGCACTTTACTTTGTTTTGGTTGGTTGGAAGTTCGTCCATTGTATTTGGAACCGTGTAAGCTAAGGGCTTAAGCACCCGACGTATAATATACGTGTGTTTTGAAGCTTGTTTATTTGCTTTGCTTGTGTTCTTTATTGCCTCATAGAATCAGCTTGGTGATTAGTTTCCGCCTAATCATCGAGTATATTGATATCACATTGAAAGATCCGTTCACGGGACTTACACCAAGAATTTATAAAATAACCACTACTCGGTAATAATATCATTTCCAGTTTAACGTAGAGAAAACAAATTTCCAAGAGACTATATTTTCAAATTTTTCAAATTTATTTATTTATTTTTTTTTTCTTTTTTTCAAAATTTTTCTACAACTAAGTAAAATAAATCTCATCCCCACAATTAGAACGAAATCATCCTCGATGAGAACAAGGAAAAGAAATGAAATAAAAAAAATAAAACAGAAAGTAAAAATAAAGTATACAAGACTAAAATAAAGAACGGGTTACTCCCCTGTTTGTGTGCAGAATCTTCAACAACTGAGTAGTAACCAAGCGACCGTATAGCATTTCATTCGCGGCCGCAATTTCGGGAGAACCTGTTCCAGAACGCCATCTTAGCTACCATGCGCATAATATAACCTGCAAAACTCAATCTCGCTCGCATGTAGCGGCGTACAAAATGGAAAACAAAAACATAAAGAAATAAACTTATTTTTGTGTTTTTGGTTTTTATGATTTTTATTTTTATTTTTTTATTTATTTATAGAAGAACACCCCTTAAATCGACCGACTCGAATGGAGATTGAGTACGAGCGGTTTCATTATGGAACATCCTAAAATAGACAAAAAACCATATAAAACAGATAGCACAAACAAATAACAGAGATACAAACTTTACAACTCGGGCAGTCTCCCGAGTGATGCATGCAGCGCGTCTACGTCTCGGTGAACGAGTCAAGGTAGAATACCTCGACAGTCTGATCAGCCATCGGCTCGCCAATGTAGTGCTTCAGTCTATGACCGTTCACCTTAAATTTCCCGCCTTTATCCTCTATCTTGACAGCGCCATACGGGAAAACCTCAGTGACCGTGAACGGTCCCGACCATCAGGATCTCCAATTTCCCAGGAATAACATCAACCGGGAATTATACAGTAAGACCAGATCGCTACACTTGAACTGCTTGTTCCCCTTCAATTTCCTATCATGCAGTTCCTTCGTCCGCTCCTTATACCTAAATGACTGCGCGTAAGCGTGATCCCTCAGCTCCTCTAACTCGTGCAACTGGTGGAAACGAGTGCTCTCTGCGGCAGACATATAAAAAATGACCCTCTGTAGGGCCCAGGAAGCACTGTGCTCCAACTCAACATGCAGGTGGCAGGCCGTCCCATAGATCATCTGAAACGGTGTGGAACCGGTCGGAGTTTTGTAGGCTGTACGGAAGGCCCACAACGCATCATCCAACTTGTCGGACCAATCCCGATGATTTGAACCAACCGTTTTCTCAAGAATCCGTTTGATCCCCCGATTACTCACTTCTACCTGCCCACTAGTCTGTGGGTGGTAGGCGGTTGCAAGCCGATGGGTGACCCCATAGCGTCGCAACGCCTTCTCCATCTGCGCATTGCAGAAGTGAGTACCTCTATCACTGATCAACGCCTTCGGGACACCAAAACGAGCAAAAAGGCTCTTGAGAAAACGGAGTACAACTCGGGCATCATTCGTGGGTAAGGCCTTGGCCTCAACCCACTTCGAAACATAATCAACCGCCACAAGTATGTACTTGTTCCCACGCGAAGATGGAAACGGTCCCATGAAATCAATGCCCCACACATCGAAAACCTCACAAACCTGAATAGCATTTTGGGGCATTTCATTTCGCGACGAGATGTTGCCGAAACGTTGGCAACGATCACAACTCCTAACAAACGCCTGCGCATCCTTAAAAATGGAAGGCCAATAAAAACAACAATCAAAGACCTTCTTCGTTGTCAAACTCGCACCGTGGTGACCTCCTGTTGGTCCAACATGGCAATGGCTCAGAATCTGCCATCCCTCCTTAACGTCAATGCACCTCCTGATCAACTGGTCAGCACCTATACGAAAGAGATACGGGTCGTCCCAAAGGTAAAACTTAACATCAGCAAAGAATTTCTTCTTTTGCTGGTAAGACATCTTCAGGTAGTACCCGTCCGCAAGATAGTTCGCGAAGTCAGCGAACCATGGAAAACCCTCATTCTGAGCTGAAACAAACATGAGACTCTCTGTCAGAAAATGGTCATTAATCCTGACCCTCGGCTTTCCTAACTCAGCTCCCTCAAGACGCGAAAGATGATCGGCAGCCACATTCTCGGCCCCCTTTTTATCATGGAATTCAATATCAAACTCTTGAAGCAACAGGATCCATCGGATAAGACGCGGCTTAGCATCCTGTTTGCTAAAGAGATAATGAATGGCAGAATGATCCGTGTACACAATCGTCTTGGACAGAACTAGATAGGACCTGAATTTATCGAACGCAAACACCACAGCTAAAAGCTCTTTCTCGGTGGTGGCGTAACTCTCCTGTGCACCATTCAAGGTCCGGCTTGCATAGTAAACCAGATGGAAGTGCTTATCCTTCCGCTGTCCAAGAACCGCTCCGACTGCGAAGTCGCTCGCATCACACATCAACTCAAAAGGAAGCGACCATTCGGGAGCAATCATGATCGGGGTGTTAACGAGTTGGTCTTTTAAAAGATCAAACGCCTCAATACACTGCTCAGAAAACACAAATAGGGCATCCTTCTCTAGAAGTTTGGTCACGGGTCTCGCGATCTTAGAAAAATCTTTAATGAACCGACGATAGAACTCGGCGTGACCCAAGAAACTCCGGATGGATCTCACAGAAGTGGGCGGGGGAAGATTAGAAATGGTCTCGACCTTCGCTCGGTCGACCTCTATCCCCGCACTCGAAATACGATACCCCAAAACAATACCCTCGCGTACCATGAAGTGACACTTCTCCCAATTAAGGACTAGGTTGGTGTCAACGCATCGGGCCAACATCCTCTCAAGGTTGGAGAGACAATGATCAAAAGAACTCCCAAACACAGAAAAATCATCCATGAACACCTCCATGGATTCCTCGATCATGTCATGAAATATAGCCACCATGCACCTCTGAAATGTGGCTGGAGCATTACACAGTCCGAATGGCATACGTCTATAGGCAAACGTTCCGTATGGGCAGGTAAACGTGGTTTTTTCCTGGTCATTGGGAGCAATCGGAATCTGAAAGTACCCGGAGAAACCATCTAAGAAACAGTAGTACTGCTGACCTGCCAGACGCTCCAACATCTGATCAATGAAAGGTAAAGGAAAGTGGTCTTTCCTCGTGGCATCATTCAGTCTGCGGTAATCAATGCAGACTCTCCAACCGGTCACAGTCCTAGTGGCAAGCCTCAGGATCGTGTCTCATCAGTTTTACAGCCAAGATCAGCCCCGGAATACCAACATATCCTTTTATTATTAACATTGTTCATCATCTTTATTGTTCTTGCTAAATTGATACATAGTTTTGCAATTACTTGAAAGATTGACTTGTTATTAATTAGTATTGATTGTTAAATAATTTTTGAGATGATTGGAATGAAGTATAAGATGTTTTTATTGAGTATTTGCTGCTGTCCAAAAAGTATGCTAGGCTAATCTTGCCGCTTTTACCTAGGAATGATGATAATTGCTAGTGTTTGATGAGTTTTATGGATTGTTTGATTAATAGACTTTAATTGTTATTGTAAAGTTTGATTTAGACATGAAATAGGTTGTGTTTAAGGGCTAGAAATTTTGGTAATTCATTGCTTAGACCTCTAGCGTTGATTGATTAGTTTTGTATTGATTGATCGGTGCTTGTTTGATTCTAGACTTTGTGTTTAGGGTTTGTTTGCGGTAGGTACAACCGTAGGGTTTTGTTGCATGAATTTGTGTTTAATGTACACCGGTTAAACACCTTCTTAGAGAGCGAGAGATGATAGGAAGTTAGGGTTGTCTCATTGCCTTTGCATGCTAGAATAAGAATTGCGCGAGAGCGAGTTTGTTTCTTGTCAGGTTTAGGTGTTTTGAGCGACTAGTTGATCTATTTTGGTTTAAGTTGAATTGTTCCTCTATCCGTGGTTGTGTAGTATTCATTGCCATTAGGGTCGAGTGTTGGTGAGACCGAGAGGTGAGTCAACATTAGAACACGTTAACAATTGTTTTCCGGTTTGGTCGTTTTAGCCGATTAAGAGTAGTTAGGGTTTGTTGAGTGAGACCGAGAGGTGATCTAGTGAGCCCGAGCGATCTTTAGTCATGTCATCTTTAGGGACCGGTGTCTAGATATCATTCAATCCATTTGCTTGTTAGGCCTATAGTTTGATTCAGACCTAGGTAAATGTTTTTCTCCATCCTAAATTAACACAGTTAGTTCCCCATTAAGTGTTCTATTTTTGGTAACTTTTGTCAGTCAGTCTAGTTAGTCCAGTTAAGTTGTTAAAAATCAATTAAATATTATTCTTAGGTAGGTCTTGTCTAGGGTTAGTGATCTTTAGCGTTCTTATGTGTCTTCGTGTTCGATACTCGGACTTCCTAGGTCTATACTACTTGCGACCGGTACATTTGCCGGTTGTGTGTGGTTTTAGGATTTTCGTTTTATATTAAAAGCTTAGTTGTGTGGGTTATCCGACGCACACCAAGTTTTTGGCGCCACTGCCGGGGACACGGTTTTAGGCGTTTTGAGAGCGACTCGAGTTAGGACTTATGTTGTGTGCTACTTGTAATTATTTTTGTTTTGTTTATTTATTAGGATAGTTTGGCTTCTTTTATTGATTTTTATAGTTTTATGCGACAAACTCGATCTCGAGGACCACCCGACACTGAATCATTTCCCGAGCCTGAGAGAATTTCGTGAGAGACTTCGCACCATTTCACCATCATCTACTTCATCATCCGTTGGTAGTTTATCTTCTTCTCCTACGTTTTCCGACTTTGACGATAGGGATAGGATCATGGGCGACAACGCAGCACCGAGGAGGACAGTTGCAGACCGGGCCCGTCCAGCCAATGCTGGCGCGAGATCCAGCATCGCACCACCCACCATTGGAGTTAACGCGAACTGGCAGATTCCGTCGAACATTCTGAATACTATTTCTGATTCTGCTCAGTTCAACGGGTTACTTCACGAAAATCCGCATCATCATCTCACTCGTATCGCGCGTATCTGCGACACTTTCCATCTTGCCGGTGTATCCGAAGACGTTGTGAAACTCCGCGTTTTTCCGTTCTCACTCGTCGATCATGCGAGTTTATGGCTCGAGTACCTCCCACAGGGCTCCATAGCTACTTGGGCTGCTATGCAGACCCAATTTCTTGAGAAATACGATCCTCCGGCTAAGGCCACTCATCTACGTAATCAGATTCATTCTTTTCAGATGGAGGACACCGAGAGTTTCTATGAGTCATGGGAGCGTTTTAAAAATATTTTAGCGTTGTGCCCGAACCACGGCTTGCAAGATTGAGCGCTTGTTGAGAAGTTTTATAATGGAGTGACATACGTGACGTAGAACATGCTTGACACGGCACTGGGAGGAAATTTGCTGACGACGAAGGACCCGGATGAGTGCATCGCTTTGTTTAATGGGTTAGCTATGAGTGGATACCAGCGACCACCCGCCAGAGGTGGTAAGACCGGCAATTCCATATCACGCGCATGCATTCGGTGGACACGAGCACCGCTCTTACAGCACAGGTCGAGGCGTTGGTGAAGATTGTGAAGGACTTGCATATGAAGAGCAAGTTGTGCGAGATATGCAGAGGAGGGCATGACCGTTCAGTGCCCAGTCAGTTCGCAGGAGGAGGCTGTAGACTATATAGAAAATCCAAACCGAAATCAAAATTCTTTCAATTCTTATAACTCGGGATGGAGAGGAAATCAGAATTCGAACTGGAGGAGCGGGAATCAGTCCTGTTTTCAGCAGCGTCAGAGTCTATTTCGGGATGTGGGTGAAGGAGTGAGCAATGGGGAGAAGAAGCCCACTTTAGAGGAGATGATGGCGTAGCAGACGCAGATGTTGTCACAGCTCATGACACGAGAGGATTCCCAACATAAAGAGACGCAGGAGAAGCTTCACGAACATGAGCAGTTCATGAGGAATCAGGGAGCGTCGATTCAGAGTCTCGAGCGGCAGATGGGAGAGATAGCTGGTAGGTTGAACGAGAGGCTGCAAGGTATGCTACCGAGTAATACCGAGCAGAACCCGAAGGGATTCGCGAAAGCTATGACGACGAGGAGCGGTGCAGGGGCACGAGATGAGCCCGTGATTTAGCAGAGGTCCAGAGGAGGAGTTGTCGAGGAGCCTGCAGTAGTTGTAGAGGAGCAGGTGGATGAGGAGATTCAGATGGAGTCTCCGCCGGCCTAGGTGCATCAGAGGAGCAGCCCAGGGAGTTCTGCCCAGGCCGAGAGACAGCAGTTACCGAGCGAGCCACCGAGAGTCTACAAACCTAGAGTGCCATATCCCGGGAGACTCCGCAGAGATAGAGATGAGGAGCAGAATTCTAAATTCCTTGATCTTCTGAAGCAGCTTCACCTTAATATTCCATTCCTTAAGACACTGACTCAGATGCCGAAACATGCGAAGTTCCTTAAGGATATTCTTTCGAATAAGGAGAAGTTAGCTGAGGTCGCTTCCATCCCTTTGAGTGCTAGTTGTTCTACTGTCTTACAGAGGAAGTTACCTGAGAAGATGTCCGATCCAGGGAGTTTCACGATTCCCTGCATCTTGAGCGATGATACGGTTATTCATGCGCTGGCTAATCTTGGTGCCAGTATTAATCTCATGCCGTATTCCGTGTACAGCAAGCTGAGTTTAGGCGAACCGAGGCCTACCAGGATGAGTATCCAACTTGCTGATCGTTCTGTAAAATACCCTCGAGGGGTGGTCGAGAACATGCTTGTTCGTACCGACAAGTTCATCTTCCCGGTGGACTTTGTCATTCTGGACATGAACGATGATGATAGTGTACCATTGATCTTGGCCGACCATTCCTTGCCACTGCACAGGTGTTGATCGACTTCTGCGAGGGTAAATTGATTTTGAGAGTTGGGGATGATAATGTGACTTTTGACGTTCGACAGTCACTTAAACACCCCAAGTCTGCTAATGACTCCTTGTACTTTATCGACACCATCATGGAGCATGTTGGGGAGTTTTTCAGTGAGATCTGTGGAGGATCTGCCTCCGACACTCAGATTCTCGATAGGGACATTCAGGAGATTGAGATGGTTGCCATGACCTATCAGTCAACGGAAGATGACACCGAGTTACATACCCCTGAGTCTGAAATGTCAGCTGGGATCGTACGAGACGATCCGATGGACCGACCTTCTGTCGAGAGCCCCCCTCCTTCCTTAGAGCTTAAGGATTTGCCCGCCCATTTGGAGTACGCATTTTTGGAAAAGGAGAGGAAGTTCCCGGTTATTATTGCATCTGTTTTGACGGAGGTCGAGAGAGAGAGACTGTTGAGGGTGCTTCGAGAGCACAAGGAGGCCATTGCATGGAAGATTATTGACATAAAGGGTATCAACCCTTCGTTCTGCACTCATAAAATCCTCGTGGAGGATAATTTCAGATCTGTCGTTCAGCCGCAGCGGTGGCTTAATCCGAAGATGCAGGAGGTCGTGAAGAAGGAGATTATCAAACCCCTTGATGCGGGGATCATTTTCCCTATTTCTGATAGGTCGTGGGTTAGTCCAGTCCAAGTGGTTCCTAAAAAGGGTGGCATGACTGTCATTATTTTTCTTTATTGTAAGAAAGTTAATAATATATTTAGGGTTTGATGATGAAAGGGTTTCATAAATAAATGATATGTTATAACCCGTTTAAAAGCTATCTGGATTTAGTGATCCATGACCCGCTTATGTTTTTTACTATAAAATTGTTTATTAATTATAAATAATATCTTTTTCTTTTTAAATAGGATATTAAATTTTAGTATATACCTATTTTATAGGATTTTCACATCAAATAATTGGTAAGATCAATTTTTAATTTAATGAGATGTTATAACCCGTTTAAGAGCTATCTAGTTTTGTTAAGACCCATACCCATGAATTTGGATTAAATAAATGAGAGGCCTCCATTTAAAAATTAAGCAATCTGGTGGCTTCCAGGGGGAGCGACCACATCGCGACACATAGGATTTTAGGGTTTTGGTTTATATATATTATAGATTCAAATCACAATGTAGTCCTAAAGTTTGAGGCTTTTTCACCCATCGATCTCTATCCATGTTTACAATCTTGTTAATCTGTTCATATAATCAGTTTGTGTGATATGCAACCTCTGTTCAGGTGTAACCCAAGTCCGGTTTCTTTAACAGTGTTCATACTGACCTGGACATTTTTTTTAAATGAGCTAGCATGCTTGGGTGTCATATGTGGGTCTCACATAACCACCTCATATTTTTTCTTCATCAAATTAACCCTAGCAACCTCCATCACCACCTACCAACCTCTACCCCACCACCGCCAACCTCCACCACATGTCACCACCATCATCATCAAAACGAACTGTACGTGTAGGCCATTGGGAGTCATCATCTTCATTAGGGTGTAACAGATTGTATAGCCAGAAAGGTGGCCTATTCAGAAAACTTGTTGTCGTTATCAGGCCTCGTCATTGAAGAACAGTTTACCTTTAATCATTGGGCATCGCTGGCTTACAATATCACCATCCTCTCGCGCCACCTAACGATAACCATCAATGTCACCGACTACCCCTATTATGCCGGAACCCTAGGTCGTTGGGCATATCATCAGACCTATCTCTCTCTCTCTCTCTCTCTATATATATATATATATATATATATATATGTTACAATTTTTCACTTGAAGCCCTTTTCTCCATATTGGGAGAGAATATAACATGTGATTGTTTGTGGGCTAGTTAATGGAGGCACCAGAGGAATTATAGGATGAGTGGTGGTGGAGGCCTATTGTGGAGGTCGGTGGGTGGTGATGGAGGTGACTAGGGTTAATTTGATGAAGAAGAAGACAATAAGATGGCTACATGGGACCCACATGTGACATTTGAGCCAAAACAAGGTACACCTCAGTACGTATTTACCGATTAAGCAAATAAACGCCTGTTGCGTAACAAACGAACGATTAACCGAACGGGTTGGGTTATGACCCAGATATCTCGGGGGGCCATCTATAAGTGACATACGATCTATACAAGCTAAAATATTAGAAATATGGCCTTAGTTTGATAGCAAACAAGTTAAACGAAAATATACTCGTTTGACTACCCGCTATAGATTTAAACGCGAAAGATAGTTACAAACCAAGCATTGTATCATTCGTTAAGCCGAAAAAGACTTACTAAACACTTATTTGAAATGTTTTAAGTGATCCGTGAAAATATTTTTGAATTTTATAAACATATAGTATGTTTTTATAATTTTACACAAAACTAGCCGAAAAACACTCGTTTTCACGCTGTTTAACGCACCCGATAAGTTTTTCGTGCCAAAAACCGAACCCGAACTAAATTTGGACCGGGCTTTTTGTATTTGGGCTTGAGATACAAGATTATTGGGCCAAAACAGGCCATCATGGCCCATATGATGTTCCGATCGGACCAGCCCACCCCACCCCCCATTCTTTTTATAAAACTTGTTTTGGAAGCTTGGTTATTCATTTTGGTTTATAAAAACTGAGGTCCAAGAAGCTGCAATCTGATTTTCTAGAAAAACCTTCAAACCCTAAGGTAAGGAGCTTAAATAAGTAGCTTTTGTACTTGTTTAAACTTGTTTAATACCATAAAAACATGTCTTGGTTACTAAAAATCATTCCTAATTGTGTAAAAATCCTAAAAATGGTCCATAAACATGTTTTGATCATAAACACAATAAGGAACCTGTTTTGATATTTTTTTTTTTGGCCATAAACTCGGATTAAAAGGTTGAAACGGCGTTTTCACGGTTCAAAAGGTCGTTTTTGTGCACTAGCCGAAACCCTAAGTTAAGGGCTGTTATGTTAATGAAAAATTGCTTGGTTTGTGATATAGGACTTGTACCTAGCTTTCTTAGAAGCACAAGAACCTGAAAACTTGATTAAAAAGTCAGAAACGAGCCAAACCCGCTAAGGTAATGCCGAAACACTCGCTTACGGGCTATTTAGGCTAAGATTGAGATGTGCATATTTTTAGGCCTTGAAATTTTTCAGGAACCTCAGGGACAATGTCAATGAGTCTCTGTTTAAATTTGCTAATTTTTTGACCATCCAAAAGTATTTGGCGAACTTATTACCGAATTGGGACGTTTATTTGGGAAAAATAGCTAAAATACATCACAAAATTATGAAATTTTTCTGGGAACTCATATTTGATGTATTTTGATCACATTTGAATTTTGGGATCATTTGGAGAATTTTAAAGGTGTTTTGTTTATTTGCGTTCGTGTGAATTTTTATAGCCGAATTTGGGCCGAAAAGAATATCGCACGAACTTTTTACATTCTGGAATTGATACAGGTTGATTTGGGACATGATTTGAGCATTCAGGAATTTTTGTGGAATTTTTGGAAATTATTTGGGGTAAACGGACGATTTTCAAGCGAAATATAGCTGATAAAATGAATTTTTATAAATTAATAAATCAGTAAATAAATTCCAGAAATATTTTTATAAAAATCTACATATTTTATTTGATAAGTGGTTAAATTTTCATAATTTAATGATTAACGGTTAATTAATTATGCTAATTTGAATATTAAACAAATTCAGTTTTTATAAAAACCGGCAAGTTCGCGACTAACGAATCTGCGGGAATATCAAAACACCAAGAATGATCAAAAATCATGTTTTTGGACTAATTAAGTGAAAATAAACTTTTCTATGAGAAACCTGGACAATCCGGATGGATTGTACGCGTTTCTTCTCAAATCAAACTGAATAAACGGAAACGGGCCCCGTGGCTAATCCGGGACCCCAGTATGTGATCCTTCTTTATAACTTAATCATTTTATTAACCAATACATTTACCCAAGCTTATTTTCCCATAACTGTTTTCTGAACGCGTAAAACGGGAATCTGAGCCAAGTTCGGTTTTAAGTATTAGACATTGAAGAACATCACAACCTAAGCCTATTGCCACTTTCTGGGCATTCCAACTATACCCAGATTAGTTATACGGCCCAGTTTAGTATTGAGATTATAATAATATTAAAATATTAATATTATTATAATATTGATTATAGGAACTACTGATAGCGGACCGAACAAACCACGAGCTGATACAGTACTGATTATCTACTAAACCGTGAGTTTCATGACCCCACTTTTAAACTGTTTTACGAACTTTTGGGGTGAAAAGCATGTTTGATTACATATATATACCTGAAACATGTATTGATGTGAATTATCTAAGTGCTAACACACGAAAGTCCCCACGATCACAGTGATTAACTTCGAGCCGGTGGCTTGTGAATAGTACTATTGGTTTGACAAACCCAAACGGAATCGGCCTAGTTGTCGTGTCACATAGCGCCATTTGCACATGGCCATATTTATACAAACAGGCTATGTAGTGTTAGACATAGCTACCGGGGCATGTTGTGGGCGGAAAGGGGCCACAGTGGTTGATGGAGCGTGGGAAATGGATGCACGCAGCACATACAGTCAAGGCTTCACTGTAGCTTAGCATAATTACATCACATACATCATTTACATACATACATACTTATTTCATGATTACAAGTGTTGACTTGTGAATACTCATTACTGCTTTCTTGAAACTCGTGAAACTCACCAACTCTAGTAGTTGACCCGTTTTAAACTGCTTTTCAGGTGTACCTAAATTGGAATGATTTGGTGACCTGTTACTTGCCTGAGGTGTGTGGTTGATGCTACGTGAAAAGAAGCAAGGGCGATAGTAGTAAGAATGTATAGTTAACGAACTAGTTTTGTTTGTATCGCCTAGACTGTGAAACAATGATAGAACGAAGAAATATAATATATTGTAAATTAGTTTGTAATGTTTCTTTATAAACAATGTGTTGATATCAGAGGTGTCTATTACATTCCCATTTTACGCTTCCGCATTGTGCTAGTCGGGGTGTGACAGAAGTTGGTATCAGAGCCATTGGTTATAAAGGATTAGGTTATCCCTTGGGGTACCTAAAATATAACCGTAGGCTCGATTAACTCTGGGAAATATTTAAATAATAAATTAATATTGTATACTGATGGATGTCGGGATGAACTTGTAGGGCAAGTGAGTTATTGTGGTCCGGAACATAATAACAGACTTGCTTGTACGAGGGAATTCGGGGAGAAGTCGCGGAACGTGTGGTTAGGTAAAAGTGGCAACATATGTGTATAAAAGGTAATGTAAAAGTATATATATATATATATATAACACTCATACGTGCTTATGTGAAACAAGGTGTATGAATACGTGTACGTACAATACTGTTGATGACGGTAAATTTTACTATGAATATTATATTCATTTATATTCAATATTGATTTAAATAATAATAATTAAAATTTTAATAAAACTAATATTATATTCTAATATAATTAATATTAAATTTGGTTTAATTAATTAATCTCCTCGACAATAGTTAGCAATAGCAATAGATATTATTCTTATAACTAACATTTGTGCAGAGTCATGTCAAGGAATAACGACTACGTACCGGAAGAAGAACCGGTAATCTCTGTTGAGGAGGATCCCGAGGAAGAATCAGAGGAGGATCTAGAAGAGGAGGACCCAGAAGAGGAACCGGAGGAGGAGGAGGAAGAGGTGGAAGAAGAAGTTATCTGTAGAGAGCTACCCAGGAATGTGCCAGATCTGTCCGGCTACAGATGCGATAGTTATCCACCCAGGTCACCACGCAGGGATCAAGACGAAGTTAACAGTCAGTATCGTTCACCTGCTAGAGTAGCCCGATCACCCACTCCACCTATACACCTATCGCCGACGACTTCAGCTACTGCGCGAGTCCAGTAGACTGCTAGTATTAGGGTAACCCCGATTGACCCTACCTTGATTCCATTCAGATCTACCCACGACCGGGGAGGACCTTCATGCCCTAGGGTAGATACTTCATCTTCCCGTTCATTGAATATACCTACCCCTCGCCCTGACCTCCCAAACGCAGGAAACAACTCTTGGATGGCTGTCCTGACTGACCGTGTGATAGACCACTCGATAGCCATAGCTAACATTGACCGGGAGAGGAGGGACGTGACCCGGTACTTATCGATGTTACATCAGATAGTACTGAACTTGCAGCAGTCAGATGCCTACCACCACTGGTGTTTGGATAGAGTGACAGTTCGGTTGTGGAACTGTTACTGGGTGATTACGGTGCTGTTATTTTTATGTTTGTGGCTAGCCTATCGTCTGTATTGATAGATGCGGAATATTACAATTATGTGTACATGATCTTTTGATACTCCATGTATGTATATAGTAGTATGTTATGTTAACGTGAAGCACAATTTTGTACATTATTACAAGCACTGACCCTTATAGGGTTAAGTCTAACCGTCACTTAGTGACAGATTTTGATATATACATGCAAGCATTGGCCTTTATCAGGCTAAGCCTATGTACCTTTTATTATCAATGTACAGAACAATTTGTGAAATGTCAGTATGTTATCTGGTTTACCTGTACAACATTTATTGTGATTATTATTACACAGTGACGTAGACTGGAATTAGTGCTAATTGACTTATATTTGTTTATCATTATTGAATGGCCCCAAAGAAAGCAAACTCTATGACTGAGGCAGAAATAGCCGAGATGATTGCTCGGCAAATGCAGGCAGTAATCCCGCTTATCGTAACACAAGTAACTACCGGTGTAAACACAAATATGCAAACAAACCAACAACAAAACAATAATGCTCCCCCAACCAACAATGAAACAGTTACAAATAACAATCCCCCACCTAATACAAATGCCCCTACCAATGCAAATAATCCCCCACCTGATGCAAATAATGTCAACAACAATAATCCCCCACCGAACCCAAACAATAACAATAACAACCCTAATCCCCCTCGAAGGGAATATTCGATCAAAAACTTTATGGCCTGTAAACCGATTGATTTCAAGGGCACTGAAGGGCCAAACGGGTTAATCAAATGAATCGACAAGACTGAATCTGTCCTCAATATCAGCAATTGTCCACCCAAAAACATTGTCAAGTATGTTGCTTCTACTTTTACGGATCATGCTTTGATGTGGTGGAACACTACGATACAGATAAAAGGTCAAGATCCGGTGAATCGCATGACATGGGCTGAACTCAAAACATTGATGCTGGAACATTTCTGCCCAAGGAATGAAATTCAAAGGTTAGAACATGAACTTTGGAGTTTGGAAATGAAAGGAGCGGATCATTTGGGATACACGAACCGCTTCAATGAATTGGCCCGTTTAGTACCATGGTTAGTAACTCCTGAAGATAAAAGAGTTGAATGTTATATTTGGGGTTTAGCCCCGGAAGTGAGGAGTTTGGTGAACTCCATGGGGCACACATCATTTGAGAATGCTGTGACCCAAGCCGGAATTGTGACTTTTGATGTGGTAAGAAGTGGAGTATTGAGAATGACCAGAAAATTAGTGGGTATGAAACGAACTGACTACGGGACGAGAGTACAAGGAGGACAATCAAGCAAACGTGCACGTCCGACAATAATAAATTATGCTGTAACTGGTTCCGATACGAAGCAAGACAGTTATAAGGGACCCTTGCCAAAGTGTGATAAATGTAATTACCATCATGTGGGAGAATGCAGATTCCCGGTATGCCAGAAATGTGGTCGAACTGGGCATTATGCCCCTAATTGCAGAACAGGTGCAGAAATTGTGAGCCGACCAACTCAAACAACTCAACCTCGTCGTCCACCGCCTCCCAGACCTCAGCCAATCCGCCAACAACTTATCCAACAGACTTCAGCCGCAACAACCTACCGTGCCTGTTATGAATGTGGCAGTACATAACATATTAGAAGAAACTGCCCCAAGTTGAATCCAAGAGCAGTTACTAGACCGAACCAAGCATCGACTTCAGATGCGCCTCGGGTACGCGCGTTCGTTATCGGGTCAGGAGAAGCATGACAAGACTCGAACGTAGTAACAGGTACATTTGTTGTTTCTGATCAATATGCTTCTGTGTTATTTGATACTGGTGCCGATAGAAGCTTTGTTTCCTATAGTTTTGTGTCTCTGGGTAATATGCCTGTTAGTGAACTAACAAATCCCTATACTATAGAACTCGCTAACGGTAACTCTATAACTGTCAGCCAAATAGTCCAAAACTGTTCCATTATTCTTAATGACCACCCATTCCTTATTGACCTACTCCCGGTAGAGCTAGGAAGTTTTGATGTTATTGTCGGTATGGACTGGTTAACCAAGTATAAGGCGGAGATTGTATGTAATGACAAGACGGTTAAAATTCCCTTTTCGAATGGTGAGGTGATTGTAGTACAAGGAGAGAAGTCTGGTTCGATATTACCTCTCGTGTCTCATCTCAAAGTATTGAAATGTTTACGCCAAGGTTGTATGGCATTTTTGGCAAACGTGACTATAAAGAACCCTGATGAGAAATGCATAGAAGAGATTCCCGTTGTACGTGAATACCTCGATGTCTTTCCTGACGATTTACCCGGATTATCACCGAACCGACAAGTTGAATTCCGCATAGACTTAATACCAGGATCAGCCCCTATTGCTAAGGAACCTTACCGGTTGGCACCCTCTGAAATGCAAGAATTATCCAACCAATTGCAGGATTTGTTAGATAAGGGTTTCATTCGTCCCAGTTATTCTCCTTGGGGAGAACCAGTATTATTTGTGAAGAAGAAAGATGGAAGCTTTAGAATGTGCATTGATTACCGGGAATTAAACAAAGTTACCATCAAAAACCGATACCCTCTTCCACGAATAGATGACTTGTTTGACCAACTCCAAGGGGCAAACTATTTCTCGAAAATTGGCCTTCGATCCGGTTACCACCAAGTTAAAATCCAAGGGAAGACGTGTCTAAAACGGCGTTCCGAACTCGTTATGGCCACTACGAATTTTTAGTTATGCCGTTCGAACTAACTAACGCTCCCGCAGTTTTCATGGACCTTATGAATCAAGTTTGTAAACCGTACCTCGACAAATTCGTTATCGTATTTATTGATGACATTTTGATATATTCGAAAACCAAGGAGGAACACGAGCAGCATTTACCAACTATTTTGGAGCTGTTGAGGTAGGAAAAGTTGTATGCCAAGCTGTCAAAGTGTGAATTTTGGCTACAAGAAGTACAATTTTTAGGGCACGTTGTTAACCGACACGGTATCCATGTTGACCCGAGTAAGATTGAAGCCATCAAAAATTGGCAAGCCCTAAAGTCACCAAAAGAAATCCGCCAATTTTTGGGTTTAGCTAGCTATTATCGGCGTTTTATTGCTAACTTTTCAAGCATAGCCCAACCTTTAACCCTTTTGACTCAAAAAGATTGCGCTTACGTGTGGGGAGAAGATCAAGAAGCGGCTTTTCAATTGCTGAAACGGAAACTATGCCAAGCCCCGATACTGAGTCTTCCAGAGGGAACTGATAATCTGGTTGTTTATTGTGACGCATCCCGGAAAGGGTTGGGATGTGTACTTATGCAAAGAAACAAAGTCATAGCATACGCTTCTCGACAATTAAAGGTGCACGAGAAGAATTATACCACCCATGATTTGGAACTGGGCGCGGTTATTTTTGTGCTCAAGATCTGGAAGCACTATTTGTATGGCACCAAATGTACAGTATACACCGACCACAAAAGCTTACAGCACATTTTTGACCAGAAAGAACTAGTCATGAGGCAGAGGAGATGGGTAGAACTATTGAACGATTATGACTGTGAGATTCGATACCATCCGGGCAAGGCTAATATAGTAGCAGATGCTTTGAGCAGAAAAGACAGGATCAAACCACTACGGGTCCGAGCACTTGAAATGATCGTCCACACCAGTCTCACCGAACAAATTCGTGTTGCTCAAGACGAAGCTCTGAATGGAGATCATTTAGAAGATGAAGACTTGCATGGGACCGAACAAAACTTTGAAGAAAGAACTGACGAAATTCTATACTACAAAAATCGAGTTTGGATTCCCACTTTCAGTAATCTGCGTGACTTGATCATGGACGAAGCCCATAAGTCCAAATACTCCATTCACCCTGGAACAGATAAGATGTATAAGGACTTGAAAGAGTATTATTGGTGGCCTGGTATGAAGAATGATATAGCCACATACGTCAGTAAATGTTTAACCTGTGCGAGGGTAAAGCCGAGTATCAAAAACCTTCAGGAATGTTGCACCAACCGGAAATACCACAATGGAAATGGGAACAGATTACCATGGATTTTGTAACACACCTCCCAAAAACTTCCCGGGGAAATGATGCAATATGGGTGATAGTTGACCGATTAACCAAATCCGCACACTTCCTTCCAATCCGAACCACTTACACAACCGAAAAACTTGCTCACATCTACATAAATGAAATCGTATCCCGACACGGCGTACCCGTTTTAATTATTTCTGATCGCGATAGCCATTTCACCTCTCGTTTCTGGCAAGCCGTACAAGAAGCTTTGGGAACCCGAATTGACCTAAGTACCGCCTACCATCCCCAAACCGACGGTCAATCTGAGCGAACCATTCAAACCTTAGAAGATTTGCTTCGCGCTTGTGTACTATACTTCGGTGGAAACTGGGATCAACATCTTCACTGGTTGAATTTTCATACAATAACAGCTATCACAGTAGCATTCAAGCGGCACCGTATGAAGCGTTGTACAGATGGAAATGTAGATCACCCTTGTGCTGGACTGAGGTTGGAGATACCCAAATTACACGATCTGACTTGATTCAAGAAACCACCGAAAAAATCCGTAAGATTACAAGCAAATTGAAAATTGCCCGAGATCGACAGAAAAGCTACACTGATGTTCGTAGAAAGCCGTTATCCTTTGAAATAGGCGACAAAGTTTTCCTGAAAGTATCCCCGTGGAAGGGCGTCATTCGATTCGGAAAAACCGATAAACTAGCCCCGCGATACATTGGGCCATATGAAGTCATTTCTAAGATAGGTCCGGTAGCTTACCGACTGGAACTTCCTATGGAGTTGAGTTCTATTCACGATGTCTTTCATGTTTCGAACCTGAAAAAGTGTCTTACTGACGAAACCGAAATCGTGCCATTAAAAGATTTAAATTTAAACGAAAAACTGAATTTTGTTGAAGAACCGGTGGAAATATTAGAGGAAAAAATAAAACAACTAAGACACAACAAAATCTATCTAGTAAAAGTTCGGTGGAATTCACAATGGGGACCCGAATTCACGTGGGAGCGGAAGTCTGAATTCAAAAAGAAATACCCGCACCTGTTTCCAAACAAAGACAAAGTTGAATGATCAAATTTCGGGGACAAAATTTTCTAACGGGGGGAGAATGTGACATTTGAGCCAAAACAAGGTACACCTCAGTACGTATTTACCGATTAAGCAAATAAACGCCTGTTGCGTAACAAACGAACGATTAACCGAACGGGTCGGGTTATGACCCAGATATCTCGGGGGGGCATCTATAAGTGACATACGATCTATACAAGCTAAAATATTAGAAATATGGCCTTAGTTTGATAGCAAACAAGTTAAACGAAAATATGCTCGTTTAACTACCCGCTATAGATTTAAACGCGAAAGATAGTTACAAACCAAGAATTGTATCATCCGTTAAGCTGAAAAAGAATTACTAAACACTTATTTGAAATGTTTTAAGTGATCCGTGAAAATATTTTTGATTTTTATAAACATATAGTATGTTTTTATAATTTTACACAAAACTAGCCGAAAAACACTCGTTTTCGCGCTGTTTAACGCACCCGATAAGTTTTTCGCGCCAAAAACCAAAACCGAACCAAATTTGGACCGGGCTTTTCGTATTTGGGCTTGAGAAACCAGATTATTGGGCCAAAACAGCCCATCATGGCCCATAATGATGTTCCGATTGGACCAGCCCACCCCACCCTCCATTCTTTTTATAAAACTTGTTTTGGAAGCTTGGTTATTCATTTTGGTTTATAAAAACTGAGGTCCAAGAAGCTGCAATCTGATTTTCTAGAAAAACCTTCAAACCCTAAGGTAAGGAGCTTAAATAAGTAGCTTTTGTACTTGTTTAAACTTGTTTAATACCATAAAAACATGTCTTGGTTACTAAAAATCATTCCTAATTGTGTAAAAATCCTAAAAATGGTCAATAAACATGTTTTGATCATAAACACAATAAGGAACCTGTTTTGATAGTTTTTTTTTGGCCATAAACACGGATTAAAAGGTTGAAACGGCGTTTTCATGGTTCAAAAGTTCGTTTTTGTGCACTAGCCGAAACCCTAAGTTAAGGGCTGTTATGTTGATGAAAAATTGCTTGGTTTGTGATATAGGACTTGTACCTAGCTTTCTTAGAAGCACAAGAACCTGAAAACTTGATTAAAAAGTCGGAAACGAGCCAAACCCGCTAAGGTAATGCCGAAACACTCGCTTACGGGCTATTTAGGCTAAGGTTGTGATGTGCATATTTTTAGGCCTTGAAATTTTTCAGGAACCTCAGGGACAATGTCAATGAGTCCCTGTTTAAATTTGGTAATTTTTCGACCATCCGAGAATATTTGGCGAACTTATTACCGAATTGGGACGTTTATTTGGGAAAAATAGCTAAAATACTTCAAAAATTATGAAATTTTCTGGGAACTCATATTTGATGTATTTTGATCACATATGAATTTTGGGATCATTTGGAGAAGTTTAAAGGTGTTTTGTTTATTTGCGTTCGTGTGAATTTTTATAACCGAATTTGGAACGTAAAGAATATCGCACGAACTTTTTACATTCTGGAATTGATACAGGTTAATTTAGGACATGATTTGAGCATTTAGGAATTTTTGTGGAATTTTTGGAAATTATTTGGGGTAAACGGACGATTTTCAGGCAAAATATAGCTGATAAAATGAATTTTTATAAATTAATATATCAGTAAATAAATTCCAAAAATATTTTTCTAAAAATATACATATTTTAATTGATAAGTGGTTAAATTTTCATAATTTAATGATTAACGGTTAATTAATTATGATAATTTGAATATTAAACAAATTCAGTTTTTATAAAAACCGGCAAGTTCGCGACTAACGAATCTGCGGGAATATCAAAACACCAAGAATGATCAAAAATCATGTTTTTGGACTAATTAAGTGAAAATAAACTTTTCTATGAGAAACCTGGACAATCCGGATGGATTGTACGCGTTTCTTCTCAAATCAAACTGAATAAACGGAAACGGGCCCCGTGGCTAATCCGGGACCCCAGTATGTGATCCTTCTTTATAACTTAATCATTTTATTAACCAATACATTTACCCAAGCTTATTTTCCCATAACTGTTTTCTGAACGCGTAAAACGGGAATCTGAGCCAAGTTCGGTTTTAAGTATTAGACATTGAAGAACATCACAACCTAAGCCTATTGCCACTTTCTGGGCATTCCAATTATACCCAGATTAGTTATACGTCCCAGTTTAGTATTGAGATTATAATAATATTAAAATATTAATATTATTATAATATTGATTATCGGAACTACTGATAGCGGACCGAACAAACCACGAGCTGATACAGTACTGATTATCTACTAAACCGTGAGTTTCATGACCCCACTTTTAAACTGTTTTACGAACTTTTGGGGTGAAAAGCATGTTTGATTACATATATATACCTGAAACATGTATTGATGTGAATTATCTAAGTGCTAATACACGAAAGTCCCCACGATCACAGTGATTAACTTCGAGCCGGTGGCTTGTGAATAGTACAATTGGTTTGACAAACCCAAACGGAATCAGTCTAGTTGCCGTGTCACATAGCGCCGTTTGCACATGACCATATTTATACAAACAGGCTATGTAGTGTTAGACATAGCTACCGGGGCATGTTGTGGGCGGAAAGGGGCCACAGTGGTTGATGGAGCGTGGGAAATGGATGCACGCAGCACATACAGTCAAGGCATCACTGTAGCTTAGCATAATTACATCACATACATCATTTATATACATACATACTTATTTCATGATTACAAGTGTTGACTTGTGAATACTCATTACTGCTTTCTTGAAACTCGTGAAACTCACCAACTCTAGTAGTTGACCCGTTTTAAACTGCTTTTCAGGTGTACCTAAATTGGAATGATTTGGTGACCTGTTACTTTCTTGAGGTGTGTGGTTGATGCTACGTGAATAGAAGCAAGGGCGATAGTAGTAAGAATGTATAGTTAACGAACTAGTTTGTTTGTATCGCCTAGACTGTGAAACAATGATAGAACGTAGAAATGTAATATATTGTAAATTAGTGTGTAATGTTTCTTTATAAACAATGTGTTGATATCAGAGGTGTATGTTACATTCCCGTTTTATGCTTCCGCATTGTGCTAGTCGGGGTGTGATACCACATATGACACATAAGCATGTCAACTCATTAAAAAATGTCCACGTCAGTATGAGCACTGAAGTCGTTAGTGTTCAGTTAGTGAGGAAGTGACAAAAGCAAATAAGGTGAAAGTTAAAAAGTGATATGTAGCATTTCGTTAGTTGGGAATGGTATCGACAAAAGAGTAAAAGTTAGGATTTTAACTAAAAACCAATAACCGTATGATTAATGAATAGAGTGCATGTGTGAAATAAAATTGTCCAACTTGATACGGCGTATAATACAGTTGGCCGTTTGGGCTGTCAAACGTTGACTTTATGCTAGAGCATTTAATTGACAATTATATGTATACACCATTATTTTTTAGATTTTTATCTGACAACTTATTCTGTCAATCATACCCAGTATTTCTCACAAATAGCCTAAGCTATTATAAGTAGGGTCTATGAAGGGTGGGATGTAGGTAAACCTTACCTCTATCCCTAAAGATAGAGAGGTTACTTCCAGCGAGACCTCCAACTCGAAAGTGTGTGTATATATATAATAAACTACAACACTATGATATTGATCAGTTTAATTCAACATTTCATTATAGCTAAACTTAAAACAAAACCACTATAGAAATTAGTAAATAATAATAAATAGAAAATAATAATTTTAATAGTAACAGTAATAAAGATAATAATACTAATAACAACAGCAATAATAATAATAATAATAAAGGTTATAACAAGAAATAGTCTCTCATTCTAAAGGTCTTTAACCTTAATTCTATGTCTCCAGAAACTCATGTCGTTAACTGTGACATTCGTGACAAAACCAAGTATACCTTGTTATTCACAAACCGAATAAGCGATTAACAGCTTATTGCGTATCGCACAAACGAATAACCAAACGGGTCTTGTTATGACTCAGATATCCCGGGAGGCCCATCTATAAGTGATATACGTTAAATATTAGCCAACACATTGATATCATGGCCTTAGTATGATAGCAAACCAGTTAAACAAAAACATGCTCGTTTAACTACCCGCTATGAACTTAAGCGCGAAAGATAATTACGAAACAAGCATTGTATCATCCATTAAGCCGAAAAAGACTTATACAACACTCATTTGAAATGTTTTAAGCTATCCGTAAAAATATTTTCGATTTTTTCAAAAATAAAATACAATGGTTTTCTAAATTTATAAGAAATTAGCCGAAAAAACCGAACCCCAAATAAATTTGGACTCGGGATTTTACATTCGAGCATGCAAAACGAGTCATGTGGGCCAAATTGAGGCCCAAAAGGGGCCCCTTTTACTTCCGGCGGCAAAAAAAGGGATACCCCCACTTAATTTTTTTCACACTTTAACATGTTATAAGATATTTATTTCCTTCTTATCATCTTCAAAAGCTGATCAAGAACTCTAGATTTCACACACACACAAAACTTTCAAGGTAATATGGTTATTTTTGATCATTTAAGCTTTGTTAAACATGATATTTTACATAAAGCTTGAACTTTGATTATCAAAAATCATCCCAAAGCATGCAAAAAACCCTTAAAATTGTTTATAAACGTGTTTTGATCATACACATGGTTAGGAATCAGAATCATACTCTTTTTTGGCCATAAACACGGATTAGAGGGTTTAAATCGCATTTTTATGATACAAAAGTTCGATTTAAACCCTTAGACAAAACCCTAAGTTTCAAGGCTGATCTCTTGATGATACATGCTTGGTTTTGTGATATAGGACTTCTAGTTACATTACTTAGAAGACCCAGGACCTGGATAATTGAGTAAAAGAGCGGAAACAAACGAAAACCGCAAAGATAATACCAAAACACTCGTTTAGGGGCTTCATAGGATTCCATTATGATAAACTTTTTTTTAGCATATGAAATTTTGCAGGGATATCAGGGGCCATATAAGCGAGTCGCTGTCCAAATTTGGTAATTTTTCGACCATCCGAGAATATTTGGCGAATTTATTACCGATTAGAGACGTTTATTTGGGAAAAATAATTAAAATGCTTTGAAAAATTATGAAATGATTTGGGAAACTCAGATTTTGTATAATATGATCACATGTGAAATTTAGAGTAATTTGGAAAACCCTAGCTATGTTTTGTGGATTCGCGTTTATTCGAGTTTTTATAGTCATTTTTGGCTCGAAAAGGTAATTTGGCAAGCGTATTAGATTTTGAAAATTTTGCAGGGTGTTTTCGGAAGTATTTGAATTAGGAATTTTTTCTGATTTTTTGGAAATTGTTTGGTATAAACGAATGATTTTCGGGCTAAATATAGCATATAAAATAAATTTTTGTAAATTAATAAATCAATAAATAATTCCAAAAATATTTTTATAAAAATCTACATATTTTAATTGATAAGTGTCTAAATTTTCATAATTTAATGTTAAATGGATAATTAATTGTGCTAAATTGAAAATTAAACAAACTCAATTATGATAAAACCGACGAATTCGTGATTAACAAACCTGTTGGATTATCAGAACATCAAGAGTGATCAAAAATCATATTTTTTTATTGATTAAGTAAAACCGAAGTTTTGTGAGAAATCCGGACAATTTGGATGGAGCCTGCGCATTTTTCTCCAAAACAGACAGAATAAACGGAAATGAGCCCCGTAGCGAATCCAGACCCCTAATTTGTGATCTTCCTTTATAACTTAATCATTTTATCAACCAACACGTTTACCTAAGTTTACATACTCATACCTGTTTTCTAAACGCGTAAACGAACAACTTGGCCCAGCTGGTGAAGTAGGGAAACTGAGCCAAGTTCGATTTTGAATATTAGACATTTAATAACATCACAATTTAAGCCTATAGACACTTTCTGGGTATAACAGCTATATCCAGATTAGATATACAACCTTGTTTAGTATGGACATTATAATAATATTAAAATATTAATATTATTATAATATTGATTATAGGATCTGAGTGCTAGCAAGCATAACGAACCACTACCAGATACCAGGTTGAATATCTACTAAACCGTGAGTTTCATGACCCCGGTTTAAAACTGTTTTTACAAACTTTTGGGGGTGAAAAACATTTTGATACATATCTATATACTCGGAATTTTTTAATGATTGGAATTATCTAAGTGCTAACACATGAAAGTCCCCACTAACACAGTGATTAACTTCGAGCCGATGGCTTGTGAATAGTACTATTGGTTTGACAAACCCAAACGGAGCCGGCCTAGTTGTCGTGGCACACATAACATCGTTTGCACATGACCATAATTATACAAACATGCTATATAGTGTTAGACATAGCTACTCGGGGCATGTTGTGGGCGGAAGGGGCCACAGTGGTTGATTGAGTGTAGGAAATGGAGGCACGCAGCACGAACAGACAGTCAAGGCTTCACTGTAGCTTAGCATAATTACATCATAAAAATACAAACAAACGTACTTGTGAACGTACATACATACATACTTGCGTATTTACAAACTATGCTTGTTATACGCACAACTGATTCTTGAAACTCACCAACTATTTGTAGTTGACCAGTTTTAACATGTTTTTCAGGTATACCAGACTTGGACAAGAAAGTCAATGTGCTACATGTTTGACTTGCGATCAATTCTGGGTGAATTGATACAAGTGTGCTAGTAAGAAGTAAAGCCGCTTTACAGGCTGGATTTAGTTTGTATCACCTAGTTGTAAACGAAGTTAGATCGATGTAAAATATTGTAAATTAGTTTGTATTGTTCTTTATAAAGAATGTGGTTGTACCAGAGGTGCCTGTTACATTTCCGTTTTACGCTTCCGCAATTTGCTAACATCAACCATTTCCTCAGAGAGGTACAAGTCTAGCAAATCACGCCTAATCCTCTCATCCCAAGTCAATTTGGGTCTACCTCTACCCCTCATCCCCTCTATAATAAAACTTTCCACTGATCTAATGGGAGCTGTCGTCTGTCTTCTTTTTACATGTCCAAACTATCTCAATTTGTCTTCCCTTATCTATAGGGTCCCGACCCCCGGGAACCCCATAGTTGGTATTCATACAAAATACATAAGAAAATATTTAAACTTGAAAACGGTTCCTTCCGTTTAAAATAAACATCTCAGAGTATAATTCAGCGGAAAACATAAATAATAAAATAAGTTCACAAAATCCCGAGAATATTGCCCAAAACCATTTTAATTATATCTATAAAACTTTTTAAAATAAAATCTTCCATCCACGTATGCCCTTCACCGTCCAAGTAGCTTCATGCACGTCCAAGCGATAAGACATCCTCTTCCTAACATGAAAGTCACACTAACATGCACATAAAGTCAGCTTGAGCTGAGTGAGTTCAAGGTTTAAATAAGTAACATCAAAAGGTAATAATCATGGTAGCCATTCCAAAAGTTTAAAAGTAAAAGGAGTACATTAGTTAACCCATCATCATTGATAAATAATCAATCTTATATATATATATATATATATATATATATACATATATATATATATATATATAAACATCCTTATAAGTACATCTCAATATATATATAAATATATATAAAATCCAAATAATAACATTAGGGTCGAGCAAACGTACAACCCAAACACGTAACATCTCATCAACATATGCAAACACAAAGTAGGCATACGCAACATCCGTAGTCGATACGACTACAACATCGCCAAATATAGGCCATACAATAATATATATATACATACTATAACATCCCAAGACCTACCATATACTAGCAAGCCTATATAAAATAGTTTAAACGTTTCATCAAGTAAAATCACTTAGGTGTGCATGCTAGCCCAAAACTTAAAAAGAGTTAGAAAGGGGCATCATGAACTCACCTGACACAAGACACGTATTCACCACAAGCTAGATGATCCCTAAGTAATCCCAAGACTCAAACACCTGTCGGTTTACATTCAATCAATACTAATGACATCAAGATAACTCGTTTACCCTACGAGACGTTCTAACGGGGTTCGGGTCACCTGAAGCCTCGACCTCATCAAACTAAATCACAACAGCCCCCGAGGCCTCACATTCACCAAAACGACCCTTAGACACTCCCGGGAATAAAGAATTCCCACTAGGTGATGCCAATACGCGCGTTTAAGAGTCGATTAGGCCATTAACATCCAACTCAGCCCCGTGTGGACCCAACATGATAAAATCACAGCCAGCAAGTCCACACGACGCTACACGAGTCAAATGGGTCGGTAATTCGCAAGTACAACGCACCAACTACCCAATAAACGAAATTGCGTGTTGTACCGACCCGTTGGAGTAACCGACAACCAATTCAGCCCCATAACTTATAAAAATGATTTTTCAACAACCCGTACATCAAACCAAGTATCCCCGAGCTGAATTGGTCGTTAATCACTTCAACCCTCGCGTTAAAAGCGCCAAACTACAATTTTAGTCAACCGAACATAACAATCAAACTACAACTAGTTGATCAACTTAACGAACACCTATGAACATGATCTTTAAGCATGTTATACTAGACATACCTAGGAAGATTTTGGTGCAAAAACCTCAACCAAAACAGTCCCGGAAATACTCAATTGGACAGCCACCCGGTTAACCTAAAACAAGTCGTTTATCGATCAATACGCGTAATATAAAGATCAATTAAGGTGTAAAAGACATGGGGAATCATAAAACCGACCTTGAATTGAAGTTTTACGGTTTAATCTTGGCTGCACAGAAGGAACTCGCGAAGGGGGGGTGGTTCTCTTGGGCGATCGGAGCTGAATGGGGGCTAGGGTTAGGATTTTCTATTCTTTTATGATATAAATAATATGTTACACACTAGCCCTTCAAGTTTAAGGGATATGGCAACTTGGAAGGAAAGATTAGATAACTTAATGTAACGAGAAGATGGTCGGGTCAACGAAAGATACCGGATGACTCCCGAGAAACATACATACTCTACATGCTGAAAATCCATAAACCGAAAAATTAGCGGGCCTTACAAGTCCACCCCCCCCCCTTACAGTGGGATTCGTCCCCAAATCCCGACACGACAGGAACAACTGAGGATAGAGTTTCATCATCTCTTCTTCGGACTCCCAAGTAGCCTCGGAAACCCTACGGTGCCTCCACTGCACCTTCACTTGCCTAACCACTTTATTCCTCAAACGCATTTCCTGACGGTCAAGAATAGCGATAGGTTCTTCAACGTAGTTCAGTTTACTATCAAGTTCAATATCATCAAGAGGCACATGGGCCTCCTCATCAGCTAAACATTTTCTCAAATGGGACACGTGAAAACTAGGATGAATCCCCGTGAGCTCCTCGGGCAATTCCAACCTATACGCTACCTCACCAACACGGGACAATATACGGAACGGACCAATAAACCTCGGATGAAGCTTCCCCCTCTTACGAAAACGAATAATACCCTTCCAAGGAGAAACTTTCAACATAGCCCGATCCCCAGCCTCAAACACAATAGGTATTCGCCTTTAATCCGCATAGGACCTTTGGCGATCCTAAGCGGCCTTCATAAAAGCCTTAATCTTATCGAGCTTCTCAGTCATAGCCTCGACCACCTCCAAACTACCCAACTGCTTCTTACCAATGGAACCCCAACAGATTGGAGTCCTACACCTCCTACCATACAACATCTCAAACGGTGGCATCCCAATCGTGGCGTGATAACTGTTACTTTACGAGAACTCTACCAACGGTAAGTGACGATCCCAACTATCACCAAAATCGATAACACAAGCCCGCAACATATCCTCAAGAGTCTGAATGGTCCTCTCGGACTGACCATCTGTCTGCGGGTGATAAGCAGTACTGATGAGGAGTTTGGTACCCATCTCCTTGTGAAACTTCTTCCAAAACCTGGAGGTAAAACGCGTATTCCTATCCGAAACAATAGATACCGGCACCTCGTGCCTAGAAACGATCTCACGAATAAACACATCGGCCAGCTGCTCAGAATTAAAAGTCTCTCGAATCGGCAAGAAATGAGCGCTCTTGGTCAGTCTATCAACGATTACCCAAATGGTGTCATAATTACCCCTAGGAGTACGAGGAAGTTTAGTCACAAAATCCATCGAAAGATGCTCCCATTTCCACTCAGGTATTTCCAATGGTTGAAGTTTCCCGAACAGCTTCTGGTGCTCGGCCTTAACTTGAAGACACGTCAAACACTTACTCACATACTGAGCCACCTCAAACTTCATCGCAGGCCACCAATAATTCTTTTTCAGGTCTTGGTACATCTTGGTCGCACCCGAATGAATTAAATAGTGCGACTTGTGTGCTTCATCTAAAATTTTACCTCTAAATCCCCCATACCTCGGTACCCATAAACGCCCATCCTTATACTTCACCCCATCACCGACGTCTTCCAACAACTTTTCCTGACCCTAAATACGTTCTGACATAATCCATTCCACCTGCAAGGCTTCGTTCTGGACGTTGGCTATTTGTTTCAAAATATCGGGTTTAAAAATAAGCTGATAAGATTTCACACGAATAGGTTTTGGTCTTTCCTTCCGGCTCAACGCGTCGGCTACCACGTTAGCCTTACCGGGATGGTACATAATTTCCAGATCATAATCCTTAATCAATTCCAACCACCGACGCTGTCGCATATTCAGTTCCTTTTGCTCGAAGAAATACTTCAAGCTCTTATGATCGGTATAGATAACGCAAGGAACACCGTAAAAATAATGCCGCCACAACTTAAGCGTAAACACAACCGCCGCCAGCTCCAAATCGTGAGTAGGATAATTCGCCTCATGAGGCTTCAACTGTCGTGAGGCATAAGCGATGACTCGACCCCGCTGCATTAGAACACACCCAAGCCCCTGATAATAGGCATCAGAATAGACCACCAGATCATCGGTGCCATCGGGTAAGGCTAAAATCGAGGCATGCGTCAACCTATTCTTCAACTCGAGAAAAGCCTCCTCCTGCTCAGTACCCCAAACAAACTTAACGCTCTTCTTAGTCAACTTGGTCAATGATGAAGCAATTTTCGAAAAGTCGGGAATGAAGTGACGGTAATAACCCGCCAAGCCCAGAAAACTACGAATTTCGGATGGAGACTTAGGAGATCCCCATTCGTTTACGGCTTCCACCTTTGCAGGGTCAACCAAAATACCACTCGGGTTAATAACATGACCCAAGAACTGAACCTCGCATAGCCAAAATGAACACTTAGAAAATTTTGCATACAACTTGTTCTTTCGCAGAGCTTCCAAAACTTCCGAGAGATGACCGGCGTGATCGGATTCGCTTTTGGAATATACAAGAATGTCTTCGATGAACACAATAACCGAACGATCGAGCATCGGTACCCCGGTTCATAAGATCCATGAACGCAGCCGATGCGTTGGTCAAACCGAAAGACATCACGAAAAATTCGTAATGCCCATAACGTGTGCGGAAGGCAGTCTTAGGAACATCCTCCTCCCGAATTTTCAACTGATGATACCCGGACCTAAGGTCGATCTTCGAGAACCAGCTAGCTCCTTGGAGCAGATCAAATAAGTCATCGATCCTCGGGAGAGGGTACCGATTCTTAACAGTGAGTTTATTCAATTCACGGTAGTCGATGCACATCCGCATGCTACCGTCCTTCTTCTTAACGAACAGGACCGGGGCACCCCAAGGTGAGATGATCGGTCGAATGAAGCCCTTTTCGAGCAAGTCTTCCAACTGAGCCATAAGTTCTTTCATTTCATTCGGTGCTAGAAGGTAAGGGGCTCGAGCAATGGGTTTTGCGTCCGGCACAAGGTCTATTTGGAACTCGACCTCACGATCCGGTGGCACGTCTGACAAATCATCTGGAAATACATCCGGGAAATCCCGAACGATAGGAACATCACCGATGGTAGCCACCTCAGTTTTCATATTTATAGCATACGCTAGATACGCCTCGCAACCCCGCTGCATCAACCTTCCCGCCTTAAGCATAGATATGATATGTGGCGTCGCACCTTTCCGGTCACCGAAGACCGTAATTGGGGTCCCATCCGGGGCCCTCAGACGAACAAGTTTCTGACCACAAATGATCTGAGCATCAACACTCGCGAGCCAATCCATCCCGAGCACCACATCGAAACAACCAAGCGGCATCAAATATAACCGCACCGGAAATCTATACCCAGACAACTCCATGGAACAACCCTGAACAGCCCTAGACACGGGAACAGATTTTCCTACGGCGACCTCAACCTCAAACACATCGACTACGTGCTCGGGTGATTTATTCAACAAGGAACAGAAAGCGGTAGATACAAAACTTCTACTGGCGCCCGAATCAAATAAGACTGACGCCCGTAATTCATCAAGTAAAAAGGTACCTGGGGTAATATTATACTATTGCTTAGCTACAAGATCATCACATACGATTCCAAAAGAATAAGAAACTATAACGGTGGAATAAAAGCTAAATAAGGAAAAGTACCTGAAACAACATCCGCATCATCCTTCGTCTCCCTCTTGGAGATGTTGAAGGCCCTCGCCCTGGCCTTCGGCTTCTCTTCCATCTTCCCCCTCGAGGAAGTCCCCTGACCGAACCCCCCCCCCCCCCCGCCTTACTGGTAGGACAGTTTAATGCCAAGTAACCGGAACCCTTACAGCGGAAACAAGTCAACGTCAGACACTCGAAATGGGGGTGTCCCGCCTTATCACAACGAAAACAGGAGCCAGACCCACTCTTTCATTCCCCCTTGTGCGGTTTCCCGCACTTCTTGCAATTACCGAACGCCGCATCCCTCTTAAACTCAGAAGTATCAGTCTTCACCCTTTTCTCAGACGGATTAAAATTGTTTCTCCCAGGCCGCTTACCGTACGAATTAGTGTTCCAAGTCTTCCTTGTCTCTGTCGGCAGCAACTTCTCCCTCTGATCATACAATGTACCTGCTAGGGTAACCACCGAGTGAAAAGAGTTTATGTCGGTGGTCACCACACCCCCTACGAATATCCACCGGAAGCCCCTTCACATACTTCTTAATCCTCTTGTCATCGGGAGTAACCAAATCGGGACATAAACGGGCCATCTGGTTAAACTTTGTGGTATACTCCCGATGCGTCAAACTACCCCGCCTCCAAGGTCAAGAATTCCTGTTCCATCTTATCCAACTCATGCGTAGGACAAAACTGATCAAGAACCAACTTCTTCAGCTCATCCATGTCATCCTCCTGATCGAACGATCACCCATCGCCTGTGACAAGTTGTCCCACCAACACAGTGCCTCAAAACGAAAAGAAGCAGTAGCATACGTCACCATGTCATCCCCCTTACACTTACTAACCCTCAGAACAGCCTCCATCTCCCGCACCCACTGATGTGCTGGTCACGCGTCCTTAGTTCCATCGAAAAAAGGAGGGTCACACTTCTTAAAGTCACCATACAAGCAACCACGAGTAGATACACTAACAGTCCTCACTTCATCTTCATCCCCGCTCGGCACGTACACCTCCTCCTCCTCTTCGACCTGCACCTCCTTACTCTTCCTTCCCTTATCCGAACCCTTACCGACCAGCGACTCCTCCATGGCCCTAACGGCCTCAGCAATGATCTCAGGAATGGCGCTATGAAGCACCTGGTAAACCTCATCCGCGATAGCCGCGCGCATAACAGGATCTAAGGCGGGGTTATCCCCCTCATCATGAATGGGGGCTTTCTGCTGGGAAGTAGGAATCTCATTCTTGGCTTCGGCACGTGGCTTACGACCTCGACCATGACGACGAAAACTAGAACCACCTCTCTTAGCTGCTCGAGTATTAACCATGACTTATCCCTACAAAGACAGAATTTTAATATGGTCAGGTACAAGTGGCATTTAGAACATGTAAGGTAAGGGTAAACTGCTAATGACGTTGATCAAGTGTAATTAGTTGTATACTTTAACCGCCCGTCCTAATCACCCCCTGCCCCTAACCACATTAGCCTTCTATCTAACACTTAAACAGTATATCACATACTTGAAACTTTCAAATTCGAAGGGATGACTAAATAATTTAAAGTTACCTCTTGGCGTGCAGCTACTCGCAGCGGGCATACTGGTCTCTTTTCTTACAGTTCGAGTCCAAGCATTCGAGGATGCTCGGATCCCTCGAACCATGGCTCTGATACCAACTTGTAAGGTCCCAAACCCCGGAAACCCCACAGTTGGTATTCATACAAAATACTTAAGAAAATATTTAAACTTGAAAACGGTTCCTTCCATTTAAAATAAACATCTCAGAGTATAATTCAGCGGAAAACATAAATAATAAAGTAAGTTCCCAAAATCCCGTGAATATTGCCCAAAACCATTTAAAAATTATATTTATAAAACTTTTTAAATAAAATGTTCAAAAATAAAATCTTCCATCCACGTATGCCCTTCACCGTCCAAGTAGCTTCATGCACGTCTAAGCGATAAGTCATCCTCTTCCTAACCTGAAACTCACACTAACATGCACACAAAGTCAGCTTGACCTGAGTGTGTTCAAGTTTTAAATAAGTAACATCAATAAGTAATAATCATGGTAGCCATTCCAAAAGTTTAAAAGTAAAAGGAGTACATCAGTTAAGCCATCATCATTGATAAATAATCATTCTTATATACATATATATATATATATATATAAACATCCTTATAAGTACATCTCAATATATATATAAATATATATAAAATCCAAATAATAACATCAGGGTCGAGCAAACGTACAACCCAAACACGTAACATCTCATCAACGTATGCAAACACAAAGTAGGCATACGCAACATCCGTAGTCGATACGACTACAACATCGCCAAATATAGGCCATACAATAATATATATATACATACTATAACATCCCAAGACCTACCATATACTAGCAAGCCTATATAAAATAGTTTAAACGTTTCATCAAGTAAAATCACTTAGGTGTGCATGCTAGCCCAAAACTTAAAAAGAGTTAAAAAGGGGCATCATGAACTCACCTGACACAAGACACGTATTCACCACAAGCTAGATGATCCCTAAGTAATCCCAAGACTCAAACACCTGTCGGTTTACATTCAATCAATACTAATGACATCAAGATGACTCGTTTACCCTACGAGACGTTCTAACGGGGTTCGGGTCACCTGAAGCCTCGACCTCATCAAACTAAATCACAACAGCCCCCGAGGCCTCACATTCACCAAAACGACCCTTAGACACTCCCGGGAATAAAGAATTCCCAAATTACCCCCGGAAGCACTAGGTGATGCCAATACGCGCGTTTAAGAGTCGATTAGGCCATTAACATCCAACTCAGCCCCGTGTGGACCCAACATGATAAAATCACAGCCAGCAAGTCCACACGACGCTACACGAGTCAAATGGGTCGGTAATTCGCAAGTACAACGCACCAACTACTCAATAAACGAAATTGCGTGTTGTACCGACCCGTTGGAGTAACCGACAACCAATTCAGCCCCATAACTTATAAAAATGATTTTTCAACAACCCGTACATCAAACCAAGTGTCCCCGAGCTGAATTGGTCGTTAATCACTTCAACCCTCGCGTTAAAAGCGCCAAACTACAATTCTAGTCAACCGAACATAACAATCAAACTACAACTAGTTGATCAACTTAACGAACACCTATGAACATGATATTTAAGCATGTTATACTAGACATACCTAGGAAGATTTTGGTGCAAAAACCTCAACCAAAACAGTCCCGGAAATGCTCAATTGGACAGCCACCCGGTTAACCTAAAACAAGTCGTTTATCGATCAATACGCGTAATATAAAGATCAATTAAGGTGTAAAAGACATGGGGAATCATAAAACCAACCTTGAATTGAAGTTTTACGGTTTAATCTTGGCTACACAAAAGGAATTTGCGAAGGGGGGGGGGTTCTCTTGGCCGATCGGAGCTGAATGGGGGCTAGGGTTAGGATTTTCTATTTTTTTTATGATATAAATAATATGTTACACACTAGCCCTTCAAGTTTAAGGGATATGGCAACTTGGAAGGAAAGATTAGATAACTTGACGTAACGAGAAGATGGTCGGGTCAACGAAAGATACCGGATAACTCCCGAGAAACATACATACTCTACATGCTGAAAATCCTTAAACCGAACAATTAGCGGGCGTTACATTATCTTATCTGATATACTAACCACCCCTAGTATTTCCCGAAAAACCTCGTTTTTTATTCGGGTTAACCTTGTGTGTCCACACATCCACCTTAGCATCCTCATTTCTGCTACCTCCAACTTACACATGTGTCTTCTTGATGGGCCAACAATCTGTTCCGTATAGCATCGCAGGTCTAATCACAAACCTATAAAAATTTCCCTTTAATTTAGTTGGGAACCTCTTGTCGCACAGTACCCCCCTGTGGCGGCTATCCATTTACACCATCCTGCTTGGACACGATGGACTACATCACTATCTATGCCCCCGTCACTTTGCACAAACAATTCTAAGTATTTAAACTTGGTTGGCTGCAGGGACCTCCTGGCCTTCAATGGTGATTTGGACATCGTCATCATCGTTTACCCCACCAAAGTCACAGTAAAGATACTCCGTCTTTGACCAACTAATCCTTAAACCTTTGCTCTCTAAAGCAGATCGTCACTCCTCTAGCCTCATATTCAGATCTTGTTTACTTTCGGCGATCAACACGATATCATCTGTGAAAAGCATGCACCAAGGAACAGTATCCTGAATCAACTTTGACAACTCGTCTAGGACTGCTACAAAAAGGAAGGGCTCAATGATGATCCTTGGTGAAGGCCTACCTCTACTGGGAAGAAGTCAGTATCCCCCACAGGTGCACGTACGCTTGTTTCAGACTTGGCATACATATCCCTAATTATCTTTATATATTTTCCACAAACACCTCTACTCTCCAGGCAATCCCAAAGGAGTTGGCATGACAGACTGTCGTACGCCTTTTCCAGGTCAATAAACACCATATGCAGGTTATGCTTTTTATCTCTATACTTTTCTATTAATCTTCTTAGGATGCTATGAATGACAACTTATATTTTTATTAATTTGTACAATAGCCAAAAGTTCACAAGAACATGTTATAACTTGAATAGAGCTAAAAAAATGAGAGAATTACACCAACTATTCCACATAACTAGATTTCACCAATAGATATCCCGATGCTTTCGCATCTACAATTATTATGTTAATTGGCACCTCCTTCACTCCTTGTTACAACTGTCATTCCTAGCTTTCTAAATACACCAACACGCTTCTTGAGTATCGGACCGATAGATAGCCTTTTATTCTGCTTTTGCAACCCGAGACCAGGTTACCAACATCAGATATATCTTTCAAAGAGAAGGCATATATGGGTTGCATCTTGCACCATTGACTAACGATAGACCAAACTGTATCTGCAACATCGCATGAAACCAAGCGACTCCTCTTGGATACCGCATAACGGGCATAAAGTAGAGGGGACGTGCATGTTTCTTCTTTGCAACGCACCTCATTTATCTTTAGAGGCACCCAGTTATTTCATTCACAACAATAGTTATCCATGGTGGCATTGGAATGATCAATCACATGGCGAACAGACTTTACCGAGAAGCTGTTCTTCGTCTAACGCCCATACCCATGTAACACCCCTCTCGGATATTGAAGTGTTGCATAAGATTTGTTAACTGTTTTGGCTTCCAATATTCCCATAATTGTTGTAGGCGTTCTAATCCAAGCCACGTTCCAAATTAAAATAGCACCGACAACTACAAATATATCTGAAACAAGGCAACGTTTTTGCTTTGAAATCATGAACCTAGGGGTATTTCACTTGCCCAATAATCGGTCCAGAAATTGATGTTATGCAGTTACCGACCGAAGCACGAATTAGCCGATTCAAGTGCAGTTGATGTGCATTCAAAATGTGTGCATGTTCTTCCATTAAACCAAGATTCGTTGCTCTTAAGGATCCAACACCCAAGCCACCCCCACATCCCTTGATAATATAACCTTGTTCCATGCCACCCAATGAATTTTTGTTTTTTCGGTATTTTTAAACAATGTGTGTAACTTATCTAGTTTTGGCATTTCAACACTATAACTATAATTTTGTGTTTATAAAAAAATTTAGTTAAATAATTAAATGTGTGTAGACTTAAATTCTTAAATAATAAGACTATGCGTTATGGGCGCGGAAGGGAGAGGGAGACGGGCGCGGAAGGCTCCAAACACCGCCGAGGGGCACCGATAGGTGGGGCGCGGAGGGGGGGGTGGGAAGGTGGAGGGGAAGATGGGCATCGTAGGGGGGTGAGGTGGGGTGCCCACCACCAACGGTCATAAAGCCGTTTTAAAAAAAATTAAAACTAATATTTCTATATAAATTCAAACCTTTTTCTCAATTTTACTCAAAAAACTTTCATATTCACACCAAATTTAACCATCTTCACAACATTCATCTTCACACCAAATTTAACCATCTTCACAACATTCATCTTCACACCAAATCATGAACCCTAACTCGAACCCGAACACGGGCTCAAGCTCAACACCGAACCCAAACCCGAACCCGAATCAAAACCCGTGGGATCCGAGTTGTATGTGGTGGGCTAGTTTGCTCGCAAATAACGTCGACCTTAGCAACCCGTTCTATGCAAACCAACAACGACCGACGATTCCTCCACCCATGCCACCGTTTACCCCCGATATGTTCTTTTGGGCGCCAATGCCGTATACGTCCTCGCAAGTACCACAAACCCAAATACCCGAAACGCAAGTGCCCAAAACGCAAGCACACGAAACGCAAGTCCCGCGTCCAAAAAGAAGTCATAAAAAAAGAACCCGGGTGACGTTCGAACAACCGAAAAGAGCAAACGACAAATGTGGGAAGCGGACGAGGTAATGGCGTTAGCCTTAGCGTGGATCAACTCTTCCGAAGACTCGATTCAAGGTATATTATAAAAATCTTTATATGTTTTCCATGTTATATTTTTTTGTTTACTAATATTAAGCTTTTATATGTATCGAAGGTGATGGCAAACCTTCGCCGGAGTTTTGGGTACAAATACGTACCAAGTTCTTTGATTTAATGGGTCGAGGAGAATATCGCGGGAATGATTCCGTCTACAACAAATGGAAGTTGTTACGCACAATAATAACCGACTTCACAGCCGTTCACACCCGCGTGCAGAACAACAGAAAAAGAGGCATGAGCGATGCCGATGTGTTGGAGGCCTGCTTAAAACAATACAGAGTCCTTTATAATAAAGATTTTAGCATGTTGGATGTTTGGAGACAATGCATAAGCTCGCCAAAGTGGCATACGGTCCCGACATCATCACCACTGCGACCGTCCAAACGGTCAAAGACAACATCTACTTCGGCCGATCAATCGCCGTCCCAGCCCATGTCCGATGGTCGTTGTCAAATTAATCTAAACAAGTTGGATCCGGAATTAATTTTTGACGAACCGGATGAGTTGCCACGGCCGTTAGGAAGAGATAAAGCCAAGGCGGCGGCTAGAGATGGAGGATCTTCGTCCAGAAGCACATCCTCTAAGAGTTCCGACACGAGCTCGCATCTAGAAAACTTGGAGCGGAGGCTAGCCGAGATTGCCAACATTAAAAAACAAAGACAGGATGGCCGCATGAAGGTGCACGAAGAAAGAAAGGCGATGCTTGCGGTATACAAAGCGATCCACAAGAAGCGAACGAAACAAAAGGAACTCGAGCTCATCACAAAAGATCTATCGCATCTAGATCCTGTGTCGCGGGCGGTGATGGAAAAAAGAAGAGCAAAGATATTGGCCAAATATGCAAACGAGGACGAGGACGACGACGAGGAGCATTAGTTATATTTTTATTTGTAGGCTTTTTATTTTTATTTGTAGGATTTTTATTTTTATTTGTATTGGTTTTTTTATTTATATGTTTTTTATTTTTATTTGTATTGGGCTTTTTGTTTTATAAAAAAATATAAAATAAAAAAGGTTGGGCTTCGAAGCCCCCTCACCATAGGGGCATTATGCCCCGAGGCTTCGATGCCCCCAGTGCCTACGTGGCGCTGACGTGGCACTGTGGAGGGGCTTCGAAGCCCCCCACTATGGCACGCAGCCTAAGTATTTAACTTTCTACCAAACCCTTCATTAACCATTTTATTATTTTAACTTTAAAATACAGATACAACAAAGACGTCCAAACACCATCCATACGTACATTTTTACATTAAGCATATGGTCCATGATGAAAATGGTGATGAACCAATTCCTTCGTGGAATTGGACTTATAATATTCAAATTCTACTCACAAAGATGCAGCTGATGAATCAGGTGATGATTTCCAGTACAAATTGTGAAACCATACAGAATCGGCTTCAACCGAGTATCCGTCTTGATTACGATGCCAAGCATAATAAGCGGTTGTTCGGTTCTTAATCTCAAATGTAGCATGCCCGTAGCTCGGTTCCCTATATGCTGAATACTTTGGCTGTGGATCTACCATCCTGCAACGAGAAATATATAAAATCAGAACACGTTCTTTCATCAAAGTGAGATTAAGAATATAAAAAGATTCTAAGCCAGAGAAAAGAGGTGGGTCGGGTCGGGTCGGGTCGCAAAACATGCCAGACCAGGTCTTTTAAAAAGTATCATTTGGGTTCTGTTCAAATTGGATTCTGACCAAAATGGGCTCGGACCGAGACAGGTCGCTTTAGAAAAAAAATAGATCGAAACGGATTCAACCGCTGCATCTGTTTTGTGGCGACTGGTCAGTTTGGTTCAGTTTTAGGTTCCAACTGAACCAAAAACCAAGATTTTGATTTTTTGGTTTTTGAAACCGTTCGGTCATGGTTTTTGGTTTTCAAAATGGATTCATTTCCTTTTTTTTTTCGGTTTTACCGTTTGGGTTTGAAATTTTTGGGCCGAAAGAATGGCCTAAAGTATTGAATTTGGTACTATTTTTTTTTTGTTAATTATGATTAATTGATTTATTACATGTTTGGATCTCAAACTTTTGTTATTCATTTATTATAAATTACTTAGAATCGGGTTTTTCGGTTTGGTTCAGTTCCAATCGCTTCAGTTCGGTTTTTCAGTTTTTTGTCGATATAAGCACTGAAACCGAACAAAACAATCAGTATTTTAAAAAACATAAAGCCAAACCATCGGTTTTTATCGGATTCGGCTATTTCGCTCGGTTATGTCCGTTATAATAAGCAATGACATACTCATATAGCAATCCTTCTTGATTTCCTCCATCGCCAACGGTTATGTAAACAGGGGCAGATTCGTCATATCTAGGAGTACACAATCCATTCTCGATATTGTAAGCAATATTCGATACCCGTTCCTGCGATTTTTTAAAAATGTCAAACAACACACGAGTTTACATTTAATCTATGAAAATTACTCACTGTCCGCTCGTACGCATGAACGTGTCCTGAAAACACGATATCAACCTTGTACTGAACAAAAAATTGTTCATACATCACTCTCATAGTTTCACCTTCCATATAATGATGCAAGTAACTGCTATATAATGGACAATGCATAATCACAATTAACCATGGTGTCTCGGTTCGGTTCACTTTCGGTAGCTCTTTTATGAGCCATTTATATTGAGGCGTGTACATTCCTGCAAAAAAAAAAAAGGAAATTCGATTATATTCTTTCTAATAAATGATTCGACATCAATCTGTTTCTGGAAATCAAGAATTTCTTGTAAAGAAATATAAAATATGAAGAATCGGATAATCAAGTTGGATTTAAATTTGTTTGTTTTAACTTCAGTTTTAAAGCAGCTTGAAGCGTAAACACAAGTACACAACACAAGCATAACAAGAAATTCACAGGTTTTGGTTAGTATAAACAAGTTCGGGTCAGTTTCAGGTCTACGACGATCCATGAACATTAGGGTTGACCTGTTTAACATGTCTGTTGTTTAACTTATTTTAAAATGTATTTTTATCTCACGACTAAAAATAGCTGAACATTTGTGCCAAACTTCTTAAAAGAGAAATTGATATCAACTTTTGTAATCTAAGCATAAATTTTTCATATGCATATACTTTTTAGTGTGAACTTATAAATCTAAAGTATTAAAATGCAAAAATAAATAAATATAATCTGGTTAAAAGGGTTGTGTTTGCGTCAACCAGCAAATATTTGTGTCGTGTTCAGGTTTGGGTTCTCATGTGTCTGAACTGGTTCGAGTCAGCTTCAGGTCAACCCACACCCATGTTTAGCTCTACAGGTTGGATTTGGTTGACCCAGCGTGTTCTCAGATTGACTCGTTAACCGTTTATTTTTTGTCAAAACTTTAAATATTGGGGGATTTTATGCCAAAATAAAAAAGTTAAAAGAGAAATGGATATCAGCTTTTGTAATTTAAGCGTGCATGTTTTATATATTGTAAAACAAATCGGTTTAACAGATAGTATTCATGCGTGTCTTTTTCTGTTTCACGTGTCTTCACACTATTTTCGGGTCCATGTCGTGTCAGACCCGACAAATCACAAACCCGACCCATTTAGCACCCTTAAACTCCAAATATCCCCTTAGGCTTACCATAAGCTGAGTAAGATGACATCACGATTATGTAAGCAGAAGCTCGTTTAATCGAGTACCAAAGAGGAGATGTACTACCAGAATCTTCATACGGCACATAATACCTATGTATATAAGGCTTAAATGGTTCACCTTCACCCTACAAATAAAAATGGAAATTAAAATCTAAAAGTAACTCAAAAATAATATATATGCACCAAATTAATTACATATTCAGGAAGAAAATCAATTTCATGATTTCCAGCACTCCAAATCCATGGTTGATAAGCCACACTTCTTTCGACAAACCGTCCCCATGAATCCCACCTATTATTATCATGCAACGGGTATGCATCGGCATATGACAGGTCACCAACAAAAAGCACAGCCTGCCCTTTTGCCGGGTTTGACTCATAATGAGTCAAAGTTCGGTTCGAGTCAAACGTTTGACCAAGATCACCTTAAGGTACCAGAAAGAAGTAAGTACTTCATTTAACATATCAGTCATATTATTAAGTAAACAAGCTTATAAGCATTAGATACAATCATAGAATACCTATAAGACCAAAAGTATAAGGAACATCGGGGCCCACTTCAGGAGGCGTGGTAAACCAGAACTTTCGAGTCGCATTTCCGGTTCCGACTTCATAAAAATACTTGGTATTATACTGCAAAATTTGAATAACAATGTTAATCAGACCACTTTGTTATTCATTGTAAATTAGAGGTGGTAAGTTCAACCTGTTTACTTATATATATATATATATATATATATATATATATGTCGATTCAGGTTGCGTTTTATTTCAAATGGATCAAATAAAATTAGCGAACGAGGAACGGATCAAATGCTTCGCGGTTACCCAAAGTTAATACTTAATGCATTCAACCTCCTAAGTCATTTTTATTCAAAGATTCACAACATAATAATATTGTTTTTATAATCAAAATTAAAGTGTATTTTGAAAAGTAAACTATAAAAAAGGTAAACAATTGCATGTGTTAACCCGATCCCCTTTTGACATGTTAGCCAAAACCCGCATTACCCAGCCCGTTCAGATAAGCTTTGAACATTTCAAAAAGCAACGGTTTTTCTTACTTCGAGATTCTTGATGGTGCAGTGATGGATGTAGGGTGAGCTGTAATTGTAGTACTTGTAGGTGGCAAATGCTCCGACTGCGTGCCTTTTGAGATTGGTGTTCTCAGCCCAATAAGTTACCTTACTTGAACCAGGTTCGTTTGGTGTAACCCAAGAAATAATCACTCCTCTTCCTTCATGATCCCCTTGTGTTATGTGAACCTGCATTTAAATCAAATCAAATTAACTTGACTCATTAGACTCCCAAATCAATGTTCATCAAACCCCAATTAAATTCAATTCAAATCAAAGCAGCGCTTAATAAGATGATCATAGCTCATTAGAACTTGGTATCTGAAATTAATATCAGACTTGTAATATGAGATCAGATTAGGAATCTAGTAAAGATGTTAACCTAAATCACTAGATTCTCAATGCATCAAAATCCCCAATTCAATTCATATTTAAGCAATATCTGATAAGATCATGAATTTAAAAGATATGCAAATCTTCGAATCAAATGCGAGATCAAACTCATGATAATCAAATTAGGAATCTAGTAAACATCTTAACCTAATTAAGATCATTGCATTACATTCCAAATAAATATTCATCAAAATCCACATTTGAGTTCAGATTTAGATTACATCGAATCAGAAGACAAGCGGGCAACAAGCTGCGCAGCTACCCCTTTTTGAATTGCAAAACCCAATCTTTTCAAAACTGCATTTGCTGATGTTGGAGTTGATCGATCATATCAAATAAAATCAAAGCAAGATCATCACAACTCTAATTAATGTGATAGTAATCCACTAAACCTAACTTTAAATGCTAATCAAAATGTCTGATTCACAAAGTATCGATAATCAGTTTCATACTTTGATCGTTGACCTATATACATGCAAACGCTTATAATTAACAACCTGTTGAGGAGCATTATAGCCAGGAGGAAGTGCAAAGACATCGCTGTCCAGCGGCATATCAGCACTGATATCATTACTTCGAGTATAACTGCTACTGACTCCTCCTCCATTGCAGGATCTCAGAGCTCCTATTATTATCAAAGACGCTGCCGCCAACAGATAAAGTGATTCGAATCGAAGGCAATTCGCAGCCATGTCATCTGATCCAAATAGTAAATAGCGGGAGGGAGGGAGGGAGGGTGGGAATGAATCTATGTATTATTATTATTATTATTATTATTATTATTATTATTATTATTATTATTATTATTGCGGTGAGTGCGATTTGGCAGTCTCGATGTGCGTGTTTTTTTTTTGTATGGATAAAACTCATTCGTCGTTTTATGGTGAAGTGGCGGACACGTGCGTCTCGATTTTGGATAAACACAAAATCACGAATATACTTTTTGCTACAAAGCATATGCATAAAGACACTTTTGTTAAGATTACAAGTTAAACCTTATGTATTTATTTATTTGTTTGTTTTAATAAGAGATTGATCATAATGTGGGCTAAAGTTGTTTCTTTTCAAAATGTCTCAAACTTTGAAATTTTGCCATTAAAGCCCCTTGCTTGTAGAAGCGAAGGAACACGAGTTTAACCGGGTATTTCCACGTGGTGTAGCTAATTAAGAGTCCTCGATGTTAAATGATAAAAGACTAAATTGTTTAGTATTGAGTTATAATATATAGACATCATAACAAAACCCTAACCAACCTAATGGTTCGTGGGCTCTTACTAATACACCCTAATCTGATATGCTACTTAATACTGGATCCTACCGACAATGAGATAAGATCAACAAATGTAAGGATGTGTCTAGCTTAGAGAATCATCATCACCGCCTTCGTAAGGATCTCTCTGTTTTTTATAGTGATAAGCACAAAGAGTATATTATGAGAGAAACAAGAGTATGGAATCTTTTATTGTTTAGAGGAGGTCTCCTATTTATAACCGAAAGTGTGGAACGTTAAGGAAAGACCTACTGGGCCATGTAACGAAGGATATTCGATATGTTCCCTTTAGAACCGTCATAGTGGAGATCATGGGTGCCATTTTGTGTGGGACCACCTTTTAGTATTTTTGGTCTCCCTCGCTTATTTTTCGCGACATATTGCGCACCTCTACTATATAGGTGATTTCTCCTCGGTGTTTCTGTCACGCCCCGCTAAAGCGAAAACACGAGGTGTGAAGAAACATGATATCATCGCGTATATTTATAAAGATAAACACACGCACACACATATTTTATTATAATACTAAAACGTAACGGTTACAAACTTGGGGGCTCTAAGCCATATTTTACATTACAAAACTATTCTAAGTCTTCAACATCCCTTCAAAGCTTAATACACATAACCATACTTATGTTTATTCTTGACCTGAAAAACATGAATAAAAACGATCAACCAAATGGGTTGGCGAGCTTGTAGGTTTTATCTAATACATCGAACAAAACAAATTATAAAAGTATATATATGTAAACAACCATTAATACTAATAAGCCCACGTCGCAAGCCCTGACACTAGTCTACCCTTTGACTTGTCTATACCAGAACAAGTTGTATAAATAACGTACACTCACAAGGACTGGCGCGACCAATCAGAACAGGGGTTTGTCAGGCCCCAATAGTACTATTCACGTTATTTAATGGCTCCCGCGGAGTTAATTGCTTCGTGCTAATCAAGAGATTTTATTGGTATACAAACAAACAGCTTATTTACGTATTAAGTTTATTAACGCATATATGTAACACCCCGGCTTAAGGGGAAACGCCCGAGTGTGACGTACAGATTGTTTAAACACACATGACACTGACCATAATATCATTAATTCGTTTAAAACACAAGTACACAAGTTCAAGTAAACAAATACAAACAATTCAAGGATAGATATTTATTACAATTTATTGATTATTTTTTATAACCTAAAAACTAGTATCTTCCTTTACGTCATCCTTTAATCACCGCACCTGTAGCATGCACATAAAATAAAGTCAACTACAAGTAGTTAGTGAGAATTAAAACAGTTTGTCATAATACGTAACAAGTAAACAATTTTATGAACCGTGTAATAAACGCTAGTAAAGTCCTTTCCAATTGGTAACAACCAACGTACTCGGGATATCGCACAACGCACGCAAGGTCCTTTCTAGTTGAGGCCGATCAACGTACTCAGATAGCACAACGCACATAAGGTCCTTTCCAGTTGGGGACAACCAACGTACTCGAGATATCGCACAACGCGCACAAGGTCCTTTCAAGTTGAGGCCGATCAACGTACTCGGATAGCACAACACACATAAGCAAGTAAACACAAGTCCATAATGCAAATTGTAGTTTTGTAAATAAGCAATAATCGTAATCGTTTAAGGAGGATATGCATACTACCCCCAAAATGTAAAACATTTAAAAATGGGGTGTGAGAAACTCACCTTTGTAATTGAAGCGAAAGACTAAGAATAAATGAATGCGTCAAGAAACCAAAGCAAATGATCCAACCGAACTATAATAAAATAAATACTAACTTTAACGACTAAACGAACGATGTTATTAGGGTCAAATACTGCTTTACTTATTTGCAATTAATGGATACTTTATTAATTTTAAAGTTTTGATTATTATAATATTATTGCAAAACTTACGAAGGTTTGGCCAAAATTATAATATAAATAATTTAACGAAGAGGTTATAGAATTTACATATTCGAAGGTATTGAATTAATGTTTACAATTCGATTTTTATATTCAATAGTTTAACGAGTTGATTTTTAACAAACTAATGTTTATGTCTAATATTAACAACAATTTTTAGTTTACGATTTATGAAAACGAAAGTTTGGGTTTTAAGTGTAAAATGGTAAATTATATTTTATATTTAATTTATAAAATTTTTATTTAGTTTAAAAATAATTTTATAGTTTTATTTATGATTTTTAATTGATTAAAATAATTAAATGGAGATAATTAACTTTAATAAACTGATATTAAGAAAATGGTGTCTGACCCGGGTTTCGAACTTGGGTATGAGCTTTATAACCCTAACATGTTAACCAGTTGATCCAGGGGAGTCATTCGTTAATGACATGTTTTCAATTACTTAAATACATTAACTGCTAAATTTATATAATGCTTAATTATAAATTACAAAACAACTTAAAAGACTGACCAGGGTTTCGAACCCGGATCTCATGTGTATCAAGTCCGTAACCCAACCAGATGAACCATTAATGACATTTAGTTTAGTTTAGAAACTGTTGATTAAATACACTTAAACTGATTATCATCTGCATTGAAACCCTAGATTTTCAATTCAAGGTTTTTGTTATATGATTGATTAATTAGTGTTAGGGGTTTTAATTGTTGGTAAAAAACTATTATAAAACATATAACAATTACCCGGAATGGTCTTGGTTTGACGGAGAACAAGGACTTTGCCGGAACCGAACTCCAACGCTCAGATACGGGTTGCTTTAGTGTGCTTTAGGATGAAAGAGATTAGTGAACGGGTTTAGTTTGTGATTAGGCTCCTATTTATACTAGTTAGTGGAGCGTATCAACATTAATTGCATTAATTTGATTAACCCAATTTTTGGCGGAAGTTACGGGATTGATTTGGTGGTTATCGGACGTTATTGCATAATTAAAATATTAGTTGTCGTTGTTAATTGCCGACATAACGCGTTGAACTAACTTTACGGGTCAAAGATTGAGGATTGAAGGCGGTTTGGGATTACCGGCGACGGTGGCCAGAAAAGCGGGAAACGGTGGGGGAAGGGTTGGGTTTTATTTTATAATAATATAATTTAAATGCTATTTACACTTTATACCCCTCAAGTTTGAATTTCTTTTGAATAAGGTTTTTAAAGATAAATTTACACAATAAACCTTGAGTATGTTATAATTTATGTTATATAATTATGGTATTCGGATATTTACACGTTTAACTCGTAAAGCTCGTTTAACTATAAAGTCCGGATTTTGTAAATAATCAAAAGTAATAATAAACGAACAAGCATTGAATATCAAACATCGGGAATATTTATTCATGAATGAACAATAATACATCGAAACGACCCAACGGGTCGGGTTAACGAATACAAATACAGTCGAGAAATGACGAATGTCACATATATATCAACTTTCAAACTTCAACAATAATAATCCATGTTTTCCCCAAAACAGTTTTAAAACATTTAAAAGGGGGACTACAAGAACTCACTTTCGATTATGAACGCGCAACGTGATAGGTTGGCGGAGAGGGTATTTGATCACGAGTCTACATCCCAAATATGGTCTAGTTAGGTTTGGTACTGAAACATCTCAAATTAAATAACGACAAAATATAAAACACGACTTTAACGACCGAACACGGTATACGATAGCTATTTATATGATTAGCAGTCCGCATTTTGTGGGGTATACCATTATATAAAAATAATTTATAAAACACAAGTGGTGATTTTAAAAGTATGTATAATGTCGGGTTTTGTTAGTTGAACGAAACCGGTTCACTCATTTTCGGTTTCAAAGGTTATAAAATTTTTATTTTCTTAAAAAGAAAACAAGTTAAACTTTATTTTCATAAAATAAATTTATTTATTTTAACACTATTACTTCAGTAATTTATTATATTATAAAAAAATTAAGTTTTATATTAATGAATATTACTTCTTTTTAAAGAAATCATTTTTATTTATCATTAAAGTTTATTATAAGTTTTGTTAAATCATAAAAAGTAATCAAATGAATTTAGAAAAATCTCTAAAAATTCTCATATTTTTATTTAGTTGTAAATTTTAAGTAAAACAAATTTTATAAAATTTGGAGTTTTTATCATATGTTTTTGTATTAATAACTTAATCTATAATATATATAAACGAAACCCCCCTAAAATCCCCTACGTGTCGCGATGTGGTCGCTCCCTCCTTTTATGGAAGTCACCAGATTGCTTGATTTTTAAATGGAGGCATCTCATTGATTTAACCCAAATTCATGGGTATGGGTCTTACTAAAACCTGATAGCTCTTAAACGGGTTATAACATCTCATTAAATTAAAAATTAATCTTACCAATTATTTGATATGAAATCCTATAAAATAGGGATATACTAAAATTTAATATTTAATTTAAAAAGAAAAAGATATTATTTGTAATTAATAAACAATTTTATAGTAAAAAACATAAGCGTGTCATGGGTTACCAAATCCAGATAGCTTTTAAACGGGCTATAACATATCATTTATTTATGAAACTCTTTCATCATCAAACCCTAAGTAAATTATTACCCTTCTTACAATAAAGAAAATTAAAATCCAAAAACTAAATATTAAAAAAAGAAAAATGTAAAACAACCATTCTCTCAAGCCAGCAGATGCTTTATTTGTAAATGAAGGCTTCTCAAGTATTTGACCCGGATTCACGGGTAAAGGTCTCACCAAACCCAGACAGCTCTTAAACGGGTTATAACATCTCATTATATTAAAAATTAATCTCATCAAATATCTGATATGAAAATCTTATAAAATAGGGATATACTAAAAATTAATATCCTATTTTATTTAAAAAATATTATTTATAATTGAGAAGCAATTTTATAATAAAGAAAATAAACGGGTAATGGGTATCACCAAACCCAGATAGCTTTTAAAACGGATTATAACATATCATTTATTTGTGTAACCATTTCATCATCAAACCTCAAGTATATTAATTATTAACTTTCTTATAATAAATAAAATTCAAATTCAAATATACATATACATATATAAATATTAAAAATAAATAATGTAAAACTACCCCCGTAATACGGGGGATAAAATCTAGTTATACAACATAAAACAAAGCAAAATTTGAAAATCATACTTTCAAGTGTCTAAATATCATGAAAATTTAACTGGAACATTTCTACACCAAAGTAGAGTTCCTATAAAAATTTTAACTCATTTGGAGCTTTACAACTCGATTTTCTTAATTTTGCTTTATTTTATATAACTAATTTAAAATCATATCAAATCATCTTCAAATTTTATAAAATTTTAAACTACTGCTTCATATCATATATAGAATCTACTATAAAATTTTAGGAATTTTTCTGAATTTGAAAGTTAAACTTTTGATTTTTCTTTAAAATTCAACATTATAACGACTAGTTTTTGTTTAAAATCCAAAACTCAAGCATCAAAGCTCACCACTTCAATTTTCTCATCAAGCACTTAAATCCACTGACAAATAACTAAAAAGGTCAAAAACAACAATAAACACATGTATTTGGATCAAAAGTGTGTATCTTTTTCAAAGTAGTACATGTATGTTTTTAACTAGTTATACATTTTGTGTTTTCTTTTTCATTCATAAAATTTTACAAATAGGAACACAAATTTCGGGAATGTTATAAAATATTGACATTTTTTTATAAAATTTTATTAAAGACTTTGATCATATGAACATTGTTTAAAAAAATTTTCTTTATAAAAGTTACATTTTAACTCATACATGTACCACTTTTACACATTGTTGTTTTATGTTTTGTTCTTGGTTATTTTCACCATATATGATCTTGAGACCAAAGTGAATGAATGTAGCCAAGATCAACCATGTTATATACCAAACTTTTCATCTAAAGTTACCAAGAAAACATGAAAGAAAATATGATTAACAAGTGTTCATCCCCCAAGGTCCTTTTAACACTTGTTTTGGCTATTTATTTGAGTTGAAATATTTAGAGTATACATTCAACTAACACAAAAGAGTAGCACTTGAACTCCTAAAATTATAACATGTTTATAAAAACATTGCTCTCAACTTTTTGATAATAAGAAACAAATTGCAAAAGAAACAAAGTGGCTTAAAGGAATATTTGAAAGTGGTCATCATATAGGATCATTTGAACACTTGAAATAACAAAAGCTAACCTTTGAATACTTGTAAAAAAAATCTAGAGAAACAAGTTGTAAGAGTGATTTGCAGGAAATGCATTATGTGGTTTTTATGGAAAAAAGAAGTGAAGAGGTGGAGTATGGAAATGTGTACGTAAGGTGTGGGTGTGGAGTGAAAATGAGTCTCTGAGTGGTGGCTTGATATGGTGAGCTTTAGTGTCATGTAGGAAATGTGATGGATGGTCTGGTACATAGAGTAGGTGATTAGGATGCTTTATAATAATAATAATAATAATAATTATTATTATTATTATTATTATTATATCTTAGATGACACATGGTTATAATGAGCTAGTGAAATTTTAAATATATTTGTATATAAAATCATAAACCATATAAAATTACACACTAGTTTAAAAGAGTTAGTGGTTTCTTTAAATATTTTTTTAAGTTATAAAACAATTAAAAATGCACCCTTATTTTTTTTATAAACTATTATTCGGGTAACTCGAATTCGAATGAACCGGTAAAATCTTTAGACAAACATACATTTTATGATTTTTATAAGTTCATGTATAAGCTTTATCCATCAAAAAAGTATTTGGTTCAAGCTCTTAAGTAAATACACATGTTTACGCTCAATTAGCACGTGTGAATGTTTACACGAATGATCACATATTTGACATGAAAAATATATGAGGCATAAATATTTAAATGCAAATGATCCTAGATAATATTACTGTCTTATGGATCCTAACTTAGTTAATTTACTTAAACAAAGTCTAAACACATTTTAATTTGATTTATCGAATATTATAATACCTTTATTTTTACGGTTGTCACAGTTTATTTCTGCATAACCCGGATATTAATGGTGGTCTAGGTTCTTGCATAAGTTCTTGCATGTTTTATCCAATTGAGCTCCTATGGGTGCATTCCTTTGGTCATTTTCCCTCGTGACTTTGGGCCTCCTCTGGATTCAGATCCGAGTTGGGCCCGGATTAAGTACTATATCTCTTCAGTACCGTATTAACGAACAAATATATTATTTTTCGACAATTGAACCCATTGATATAAAAATACAATAAATGAACCCATTAATTATGAAAATTTTGAGAACCGAGCCTCTGTGCGGAAGCGTGAATAGTCGCTATTAACGGTGGAGCTAGGATATGAGCGAGGATCGAATCGTATTCACTCTTGAAAGGTGATTTGGACGGATGAGTGGTGTTTGGGAGAGAGCCTGAATCAATTAACAATAATCAAGAAACTAGATGAACACATATATGTAATCGAAACACAAACATGAAGAAAGGTGTGGCAGTATGATTTCATTAATCAAAAGATTGTCATACAGAGCACTCATACATACACACATATATACAATAAAGATCAGCCACCTCCGGGAGAGCTCATCCCGGAGGCGAAGACTCTCTCATAAGGATAAAACCCTAGATCTCACCTAATACACAATACACTCATACTAGACAAATTAACAAATACATCTATTTATGCTAGTCTAGAATGTCTTGGTCTTCAAGCCATCCACCCTTGATTGAGACCAAACATATTAATATATTTTCACCTATAATAATTGTCACACCCCAAAATCGTTAACTTAGCAGCGGAAGACTTAATTATGCTAATTTGGGCGGTGATAGATGCTGTTCAGCCCATCATATATAAATATAATTAATCATAAGTTAGACTTTATTAAATATCTGAGTTTTACAAGTGTCAAACATGCATGGTTCTATTTTAAATTACAAGCCCAACTATCATTCATTTAAACGAACGACACCATTTTCCCTAATCCTTCATAAAGCATTCATTTTCTTCATTTACCTAAAAAGTATGTTAAAATAATTTTGTCAATACGAATGCTGGTGAGTTTCTCGTTTGAAACTATTTTTATATAAAACCCATGGTACAATAGTCTTTAACTATTACACCTCAAATCCTCACCGACGATGGTATTTAATTCCTCACCGTTCAACGACGATGGTATAAAAATCATCCAAAACACCACATTTTATAAAATTTTCAATATTCACCATTGTTTTCAATGTGAATATAAATTTCCAACTTTTTCCAAACATAGAAATATAATTCTAAAACAAAACGTGTTAGTTGTAAACGAGCAAAGAGTACAACACATGTATGACTATCATTATGATAAACCTGATGCATACCAAAATCAAAATATTCCCATCTTTTCAACCAGAGCGACTGGAAGAGTGGAGGGCGTCGCCCCGATAGATCTACCAATATTTTTAGGCCCTTTCTCTCTAGGTTAACAGTTTTTCCTATCATCATAACCCATCCCATTTAACACAATTTGTAAAATATATAACCCTTGGTTTACATACTTTTCCCCCAAAAACATTTATAAATCATTAAAATGAGTGGATTTACGAGAAAACTCACCTTTGCCTCAGCTCAAATAACACTCAATTATGATAATATGTCAATCAACGTCAAGAGTTTATTAACAGTCATCCAAATGATAACCGGATTCCTATGTTTAATACCAAGTATATTAACACATAAACATAGATACAAAAAGAATTTTTTCCTAACTTAATTTATTTATCCTCACGTGTCTTATTTATGATAATTCTAATAACTAAATTACAACTTTTATTGTTTAAGAAAAATCATAATTGAATCGAACGTTTCGAAATATCCTATAAATAAATTGGACCGCATAGTTTCAAATAATCGATGTAAAACTAATATACGTTTTCGAAACTAAACTTGGACGTTAATTAATAAAATGCATATATTAATTTTAAAATATAGTATTCTTTTATTAATATATTATCTGTCATATAGACACACGTTTAAATTCTGACAAAGATCTTATACACTATTTTTTTTAACAAAACATATTATAACCGTTATTATTATTTATATTGAAACGCGTTATATTAATATACTTAATATAAAAATTTAGTTTTCAGATTTTATATAAAAGTTTACATTTTCTAAAGTATATTTGTTTTTAATATTAGTGGTGGTCACTTTCTGAATAAACTATTTTAGTCCAAATATCGTGTGTATACACACACACACGGAATCGTCCAAGTGTCAATTATACCATTTTTAACACTAATTTGTTAACTAACTACTATTTAAATAATTATTAACAACATTTTCGTTGTTCAAGCTATTTCCAACAACAATATTTACACTAATCTCTCGCCATATAACTTTTTCAATACTTAAAGAGATAAAAGTTATACCTTCTCGCGTGCGGTTTGCGTCTAGAAATCTACTCATAGCCCACATGCAACGCGATCCGGATATACCAACGCGCTCATTTTTGCATCACAAACATTTATCCAGTCTCGGATCGTCCATACGACACCTCAAAACCCACATGCAAACCATTTTAAACAACTATTTTCGTTCTAAAATATGACCAGTAAATTACGCAGCCTATAACTCACCATCCAGACTACTGATCATCATTTTCTTTCGTGTAATCAAGTATTTACGTGTAAGTATAGTTCACCAAAGATTTCAGCTCGATCCGACGGCCAGATTTCCAGGAATCTGCATTTCTTTATAGATGTGTTTTCAAATCCGAACCTGGAAAATGTTGCGAAAATGACTATCAAAACCATACTTAAACAACTTCTAATCTTTACTTTACCAATTCAAAATTATTATATATGGGCTAGGAGCCCTCGGTAAAGAAATAAAGATGTTCGGACGGTTAAATCTCGCGTACAAGGCCGTTCTTTGTGAGAACATGCAAACGGAAAGAATGGTTCCCTAGTATTTAAATGGTGTTTTTAATGAACTTAAGCTCAAATTTAGGATAATCAGAGCTTACCATCACGTTGGGGACGTTGAAAAATGGTTCCCTAGTGAAAACGGGCTTATACTCCCTTTGGCCTCCATCGGACCACCGCCGGATCGCCACCAGACTGCCGCCGGACTGCCGCCGCTGCCGGAAAGCTTTGCAGCTCTCTGCTCCATCTCTCTAGTCTCTCTCTCTCTCTCTCTCTCTCTCTCTTAAATGTTATAAAATGAGAGAATGAGGGGATGGACGACTATATATAGCCGGTTTTATCTCTGTGAGCTTTGTTCGCGTCCCGGCCTCTTGGTCCAACGAACCCGCTATTATTAGTGACGTTATATTTTCCATGCATCTTTCGTCAAAATATTTATTCCGTTGTCGACTTAAATTTTTCTCGTTAACTTATTATTTCCGCTAATAAGTTATTTTCGATCGTTTCCCGATGTCGGTTATGTGTTACTCCAAACTTAATAAAACTATTGTAGTTTTTCCCAAAAACAACCAATCCAAACTTATGGTGTCTATTTGATTTATATTATCCAAATAATAAATCTAAAATATTGCGATAGTGTCAACTTTTGCAAGCTCATCGATACAAGTGCTTTAATGACCGTGTTCGAGAATAGTAATTTGCATTTTCCCGCTTCGTTATAACTCGGAATTGAGTCACGTTTTCGCCTGAGTTCTGGCTTTTCAATCCTGTACATTATTCAAATGGATTCAACCATGGACATTTTACCGAATGGCGGGTTGAATATTCACACGTTTAACCAAAAACTTTCGTTTATTCTAATTTATCCCCAAAATTTCCTTATTCGGTCTGACTTCTCACGTGCTCTCCTTTATATATATTATATTCATTCTTAGAATAAAATAATATTTTAACTTATGGTCTTAATTTCTCACTTAACCCGACCTAAACATGTTTTAATACTGATTATGGAATATAATAATACATTTTATTTTACCAGGTGTCACATTCTTCCCACCTTATTTGAATCTCATCCTCGAGATTCGACTATGGGTAAGGGGTCTAACATTCTAGTGTTTTTATTTAAATTTATAGCTTTCCGGTAGCTTACCTTTATATAAATTTTCAGATTCTTTATCGTCACCTAGTGTGCGTTTCTGATCTGAATAAAATATTTAGTCGATACTAACAGCAACATCCTTCCTTGATCGCCAAGTAATCTTCCTTGATACGATAGCGTTAGCTACTTACCATGGTATGAGCCTTTCTATCAAGATCCTTAATTAACTTTAGATCATAAGTTAAGTAGTTATCTTTATGGGTGCAACTGTGCTATGCAAACACATACTTTACTTTATTATGTAAGCACACACCCAAAGTTTGGTAAGTCTACCAAAGTAAACTACTAGATCTTGCCTCTAGTTTAAACACTTTTTCTCTAAGGTTACTTGTCACACCCCAACCTAAGGCGGAAATGTCGGGGCGTGATCCGATTGCTCACAGCTCGAAAATACTATCATAAATAAAATGTGACAATATCTAATTAATTATTTTAATTCAAATGTACACACAATAATCAAATACAACAAAACAATTCAAATAAATAAATACAATCAATTAATTTTAAGTTTGTCTTCAATATAACCTATGGTCTTGACTAAATATCCATACTTCAATCTAAGCAACCTGCATATGCGTAGAAAATGGAGTTTGTCAACAACACATGTTGAGTGAGATGATCACCAATTTTGAAACATTAAATAATAGCATATATATATATACACATATATAGTTGATAAATGATAAATGATAAATGCGCAAACCAACCATGTGATAATAATCAATAGAATCATAACAAACATGCATATAACCAAATCGTGTGTGCCAATGAAATCGTTGCCAAGCGAATCGGGCATGGATTACAATGACTAAGGTTGTCGTTTTACCTTTGCCAAGCGAATCGGGCTCCGGTTACTAAGACGGGTGTATGATCATACTAATGAGAACCCTCTACAAGGGGATATGTTGGACCTCTCCGAACGTTATCAAGTAAACAATTAACCATGTAGCAAATAGCAAATAGCATTCAACGGATATTCACACAATGATTATGTTTGCGATTTTGTGTATATATATAGAATAGAAAATATGAGTAAGTACGCATATGTCCCCAAAACATTTGAAAATAGTGTATAAAAAGGGAAATGATCAAACTCACCTGATCGATTAAGCCAAACGGAAATGAATACGACAAGAACGATAATCACACTCCTCGAGAATTACCGACAAGAATCCATATAATGAATTATAGATGAGTGAATTATAGATGATATAATACATATAATAAATTTAGGATTCGATATGATTTGAGTTACAATTATGTTTGGGATGTTATGGATTGAACGATTGATCTCTACGAATTATTGTTATTGTAAAAACAATTTAGTTATTACTTAATTATAAGAATTATTGTTTATTATATAATCGGATCTACGAATAATTAGTTTAATTAAATATAAGTTGAAATCTATTATAACAATAATCGTTCAAATATGTAATTATAGTAAAATTTATACCTTAAAATCATTAACGAAATTCGACGGTAAAAATATAGTTAACACTTTTGAATACGTTAATACGTTTATTATGATTTTTAAAATAAATAACACTTACATATATACACATATATACATATATATATATACATATATAATATATATTTATTAAATATAAATGACTTTAAAAAGACGTTTTTACAACGAGAAGCATTAACATCAGCGTCGGTTTTCAATAAAATAATTGTTGATTTATAAACATACACTTATAATACATACACATATATATACCTCTATATATATATATACACGAACCTGGGTGGCTGGCCGGCACAGAGGCTGTGAACACACACACCAGCCATGCGTGCTGGTGTGTCAGTTGTTTAAGAGTTGTAAACGGTTTGATTTATACAGAAACAAACAAAGTCCAATTAAATCATGAACCCTCGAATTCTCAATTGATCAATCCGTTGTATATTTGACAAATTAATGTTAGGATTATTGTTTAGTGGCGTCTAACGAACTGAATGCATATTTTGAGTACCTCGTATGATGAGGAAATCGCAGAGAACGGCCACCACAGTTGCCGACGGCAAGAAAGAGATCAAACAGGGGGGTTCGGCTAGAATTAACGTAATTAAGGTTAGGGGTTTTGGTCGCTGGATCATGAAGGAGGTGCAGGTGAGATGAATTGTGTTATGATCACGTCTAGGTTATATATCAGTTTTTAGGTCTAGGTCGGTTCAGTGTATAAATCAATTCGTATAATAAACGATCTTGTTTTCTAATTAACCATCACAATCTGGCCGAAAATGGCAAAAAGACTCAAAAACACAATTCAATTCCAAGTTTAGGATGAAAATTGAGGCTCAAGTAAACTAAATGGGTTCACGGGTACAGGTATATGGGTCTGAAATATGGGTTACGGGTTTGGGTGATGGGTTATAAAGTTATTTTACGGTATCTACAGTTAAGTCCTTGGAAATTTGAGATGGGAACATTAGAAGATTAAAGTTTTAGTTTCGGGTTAAAATCGTATACTTTTCAAAGTTTAAATTTATTTTAAATAAATATATAAACAATATAAATCGTATAAATATTTCTTGATAAACATGATACTTTCATCGTTTAAATTTCCTAAACATGAAACGGGTCGGGTAATAAGTATAAGAGCGTATGTGGAAAACCCGAGTTGTTACATTACTCTTGTCTCTGATATGAGGAGGAATTCATCTTGTCGATGCTTGCATTCATATTTGCCCTCCTTCTAAGCTACTCTTTCATGAAACGATACTAGTCGGTCTTTAGAAGGACTACTACAATTTTGTTCATTTCGCTTCCTTAAAAGTGATTTATGCTAACGCCTTCTTTTTATATTGCTTCTCTTTTATGACGAGTCGTAAGGAATATTGTCCTAAGATTATCTCTTAGAGTCTAAGGGATCTATTACACTTTAAGCATAATCATTCATTCAGTATTACATAAACGCTAAATTTCATCATACAGAAGGACCTAAACATTTAATATTTCTTTACCATGAAAGGTGGGTATATGGCATAGGCTTGAATCAAATAGAATGACAACAATGAATTCACAACGGGATCACTAAATTTGTAGATGAAGTTACAACGATACTTAAAGATCTTGGAATATTGTGGTTGCGAAAGCTGCATAGTATTCGAAGAGCAATGGAGTTGAAAAATATACGTAGGATAACACCTTAATACTATCTTTGATGGATAAAAATATGTTTACTCCTTAATGTTTTTCAAGAACGCAATCAGAATCGATTAGGGAACGTATATCCTACACACAGTTCGACATCACTATATACAATTTGGCGCGACTATATATAGTTTGACGTGACTGTGTTTAAGAACATGGTTCGTATATATACTTTACTAGAGAATGGTATACGTGATCTTCTGATTGCATGGAGTTGTGTGTGACCTACTATCACACTTTGTTATAAATTAAGTACTGGGTATAACTTAATATGACTTCACAATACACTCCTCCAATTAAGATTTAATCTCTAGTGTTAAAAGTATTATATAATACCTTTTAACACACGATTGGGTGTGCTTATATATATATATGTGTGTGTGTGTGTGTATTAATAATTTTATCTAAGCACACTATTTCATTAAAATGCTTAAATTTTCACAATGAAGATCTATTAATACAACATACTTCGATGTCTAATTCTTCGATTACGTAACTTCCTAACAAGTAGAAGTCACAATATATATCGAACATTGTAACGATCACACATTCGTGCCAGATTACTTAATGTTCCTCTTGCTAAGGAATAGATCGACCTAGCATAGATCGTTAGTAAATCACACTTATTTTGTGTTCGAGCCTAAGTCTTACGTGACTATACTCATTTTTAATTGCATAGAAGCATAGACAAAATAAGACATTGATTCGCTATTGTCAGTAGCAACCATCATTATATGTTGAAGTGGCAAAAATATAATGTTATATGAGGGAATGACAAAAGTTTGTGTATATACAGCTGAAATAGTTGATTCATTGGGGCCTAATAGTAACAAGGATGGGGTCCATGTACATTAGACAAGCTTATTCATTAAAGGATAAGAAGTTAACGAGGGGTCACATTCTTTATAAAATACAGAGTTAGTGTATCATACAGATATGACTAAGCATTAGTATGAGTGCGCATGATGCATGTCATGTAACTAATGAAGGAATTTGAAGTTAGGATGGATTCGAGATAACTGTTTAAGATCATATTATTCAGTCCTACTAAGAAACTTGAGTGCTGCGAGTACCAAGGAGGTTCGGTTCGAAACAATGAAAAGAAGTGTTAATTATAATCCTATGTTACAAAATTGTAAGGCCCCGTGCCCGGTAACCCTACTCTGGTGTTGGATTTACTCATAAACACAGTTCTAAGATCAGAGTTAATTAAAACTTTTGCGGAATAATTAAAACTTCATGCATTACATTGCAAAAAATCGAATCTTGTCTTAACAAAAGTTAACTTGTCTTAAAACATAATATAAATAGCACGCAAATCTTCTTTCTGCGATGCCAGTCTTCACTTCATTGCCACGTGCCTCCCCTCAAGCATTCTGCCACCTGCGTGCATAATAAAAGTCAGCTATGCTGAATGAGTTCTAGTTTAACAGTTACAGGATTATTCTTACACACATACTTACTCTTACACGTTCTTTCATTACGCACTAATATTACTAAGTATTATTCTTAAACAACATACAATTTATTCTTACATTCTTACACAGATATTATAAGGGTCTGCCACCCGAATTCTCGCACGGATATTATATGGATCTACCACCCAACTTCTTGCGCCGATATCATAGAGTCGACCACCCTATTCTTGCCCAGGTATTAGAAGGACCTACCACCCTATTCTTGCCCAAGTATTCCCTATTCTTGCCCAGGTATTAGATGGGCCTACCACCTTGACTCTTACATAATATTCATATTTGATTCTTACAATCATATTTAGTTATTAAACTAACACATACAAATTCTTTCCACATTCTTTCATTCTTGCCTTAGGTATTCACCTTCATCATGTATGTATATATAAGTGTGTGTGTGTGTGTGTGTGTGTGTGTGTGTGTATATATATATTTCTAGTCTTACCAGTATGCACACATCCCCGAAATCATTTCAATGAGAAATGGAGCTAGAACTCATCTAAAGACGATTCCTCTCCGAGTTTATCGTAATTACTTTCATTAAATGAGCCCGGCTAACTTTTGGTATCGGTCGGGTTCTTATCTGGACAACCCGAGGATCTAGCGGTTATTCTTGTTGTTTGATGGTGTAAGCACGAGCTTCGTCCTTCCTTTGGCTCGGATTTGGATCCGGGTTTAGAGAGAGAAATGGTGTGTGCGTTCTTGAGTATGTGTTTAGAAAGAAAGAGAGAGAGAGAGAGTGGAAAAATGATGTTAGTGGACAAGGTTGGGGTTTAAATACCCCACCCTATTGGCTTTTGGCCCACAAGAATTCTCTCAAGCCCAATCATAAGTCCCTAGCCCAACACTCAGTCTCTTATACTTAACGAAATTAAATAATGACACCCACAATATGCAAGTAAATTCTCTTCTATTTATCGATCTCAAAAATACAGATGTTATAGAAATATTGCTACCAAGTAACGATATTAGCACCAACTACGTATTATTTATCATTACTAAAGGAAGAAAATAACGAAATCAAAGGTGATGAATTCCAGATGAAAAATGATACATTTATTATTCGGGGTAATTGATAAATCGACTGAAATCTCAGTTTACGCGTAAAGTCTAAAAGTATTGGGCGAGCAAGAGTTTGAAATATATGTTACTACCAAAGATTAGTCAAATGACCACGTGTCATTTCAAAGTCAGGTAGTAGGACACATAATATAACAATGATCTTACAAGATTATTATCACAGGCTTCTGTAATAAGCATTATTCAAGTAACTAGGTTCTGTAAACCTAATAATTTTTTATTTAGCCTTAATGGTATCAATGCATTGAAACTCCCTTTTAACTAAAATCAAGTATCAATACATTTTTTATTTAGTCGACATTTTCATTATGAGAATTGAGTTGTAGATTTTTTTTTACCAGATGTTGATCCCAAGATTTTGGGCTTGGGTTCTAGAGTTTGAATTATTAAGGATGTGATTATATTCATCATCGTTATCAGTAGTGAGGGGCCTACCGATTTGAGAAAATCACACTTAACTTAATTCCGTCAAAAATATTTTTGAAGCCGATAATATATTAAATTTGGTGAAAATAGCATGATCGTCATATATTATTTATGAACAATTGATTGGTTGGTGATAATTTATCTCTTGTCCAGTAGAAGGGAATTTGAAACATGTGGGGTCAATAAGAATTTGCTCAGACTTGACAATCTTAGGCTTAGTGGGTAGTTATGAATATGGGAGACATGATTAACCAGACCACCTAGAATCTCCAAAGTGCATCTAGTCTTAAACGCGGCTTAATGATTATTAAGAAATCACATGATTAGTGTAACATCAAAGGACTTGAGGCTACGTGCTTAGAATGTATGTATTATACTTTTAACAAGAGCTACGATGCCTACTTGTCTCTAATTTAGTCTATACACAACATTTGGTTTTAGCACATGTAAAGACAAAATGCCAATTAATATACAAGGGATGCATAATGAAGTGTCAAATAAGAATATTAAGTGGAGCAGTCATTAGGATTTCTCAACGAACTGATGCATTTGCGCATATTGTCTTCCTCGAGTTTGGCAAATAGGAATATCCTACTCATGCCTTAATTCCAAAGGAGACAATTTCTTTAACATAGATATGATATATGTCCTTCCTGCTCAAAATCCTTTGATGCATCTACCAGAGTCAACTGTAATATCCTAAATCCGTAAAGGAATTTATATAACATTTACTGTGATAATATAATCATCAAGATTTAAGATATGGAGCAAAACTTGTTTAGATATAAGAACTGACATGTATGCCATCAAGAGATCAATATAATGAAGACATGCGAATGTAATAATGGTGCAAGGATCACCGCAAAATACACCTGACTAAGTCCAAAGATGATATAATGATCACTGGGATCGAAAGAAAGGGTTCTTTAAGATTTAAAACCAGAGTGTAATCGCAAAGAATTTCTTATTAATGAATAAGAGTTTTAAGCGAACAAACTTTTACGAATTAATGGATGACTTGTTGATTACTATTGCATCCCCAATAGTAATTAACTATCATATTATACTCATAGGTCATCACAATAGAATTTCCCAGAATTCTCTCGTACCTGTAAATTCACAATTACGATATGAAGTGTAATTGTCAATTTACCTTATAGGATCATTCTAGTATTCTCCCATTGTGGGTCATAATGTAGGTAACACAAGTTTGCACAGAGATACATGTATTATATACTAATCACGTATTCCACCCATTCATTTATAGAATCCATATAAGGACTTTAATTTGTCTAACGGTGCATACTAAAGTTGACCAAGTTTTCTCGCCAAGTTGGAATATTTACACTCACATATTAGGTGTTCTTAATATCCAAGTCATAGTACCCTTGGCTAATATTTCATTGTTCTAATAAAGTGTTAACGTGTTGAGAGATTAGTTGAGCTATTCCTTCGGTGTAGCTCGGTAATCCATATCTTCCACTAGCAGAATTTTGTCTTGTTTAAGATGGCATTTTGTCATTTATGTTATTTTCGAATAGCATAAATAAAACAATATTCATTATTAATTATTAAATGTGTGTGACTAAATATAGGAAATTATCACATTCGCACAATAATCAGTAAATTAGCCAAAATATCATCGTGAAATTTTAACTTGAAAATTATAATACTTGTTTAGAAGTTAATAAAATAACTATTAAAATAGGTGTGAATACGCATCAACACCAATCACAAGTTTGTAAATTTTCCATACTAAAATATCCAAGGCTTGCGATGCCTATCTAGATTAACAAGAGAAAATTATTGTAAGTCCAAGCACTCTGTCAATGGTTCTAATACCTTAATCGAAACCACAATACCGCCTATAACAGAGTTACACAACCTCAAGAATCGCTAGAGGTAGTGTCATATTGTCATCATCTTTCCACTATTTACTTGAGTCAGCCATAGGATAGCCAATAGTAACAAATGCAAATTGACCCATGTAGAAATATGGCATTTAACCTAAAGCTAGAAAAGGAGTAGGTTAGAGAAGTGTGTGCATGATTGTCAACATAACAGAGGTCGATGGAGGTGGTCCCCCAGCTCACTGTTAGTGTTGTGTACTTCATTTTAGTGTGTGAATTGGGCGTTTGTGGCATAATTCGCACCAGGTAACCCTGATAAAAATAAAATATAAATAATATGCAAAATTTATCAATTAAAGTTCACATAATACATAAACAAATCATTAACTTAGCAGTGGAAGAGTTAATTATGCCAATTTGGGAGGTGACAGACGCTGTTCAGCCAATCATATTTAAATATAATGAATCATAAGTTGGAATTTATTAAATATCTGAGTTTTACACGTGTCAAACATGCACGGTTCTATTTTAAATTACAAGCCCAACTATCATTCATTCAAACGCACGACACCATTTCCCCGAATCCTTCATAAAGCATTCATTTTCTTCATTTACCTGAAAAGTATGTTAAAATAATTTGGTCAACACGAATGCTAGTGAGTTTCTCATTTAAAATATTTTTATATAAAACACATGGTATAATAGTCTTCAACTATTACACCTCAAATCCTCACCGTTCAACGACGATGGTATTTAATTCCTCGCCGTTCAATGACGATGGTATTTAAATCCTCACCGTTCAATGACGATGGTATTTAATTCCTCACCGTTCTACGACGATGGTATTTAATTCCTCACCCTTCTATGACGAAGGTATAAAAATCATCCAAAACACCACATTTTATAAAAATTTCAATCATTCACCATTCTTTTCAATATGAATAGAAATTTCCAACTTTTTCCAAACATAACAATATATTTCTTAAACAAAACGTGTTAGTTGTAAACGAGCAAAGAGTACAACACATGTATGACTATCATTATGATAAACCTGATGCATACCAAAATCAAAATATTCCCACCTTTTCAACTAGAGCGACTGGAAGAGTAGGGGGCGTCACCCCGATAGATCTACCAACATTTTTAGGCCCTTTCTCTCTAGGTTAACGGTTTTTCCTTTCATAATGACTCGTCCCGTTTAATACAATTTGTAAAATATATAACCCTTAGTTTACATGTTTTTCCCCCAAAAACATTTATAAATCATTCAAACGAGGGGATTTACGAGAAAACTCACCTTTGCCTCAGCTCAAATAACACTCAAGTGTGATAATATGCCAATCAACGTCAAGATCGTATTAACAGTCATCCAAATGATAACCGGATTCCTATGTTTAATACCAAGTATATTAACACATAAACATATATACAACTAGAATTTTATCCTAACTTAATTTATTTATCCTCACTTGTCTTATTTATGATAATTCTAATAACTAAATTACAACTTTTATTGTTTAAGAAAAATCGTAATTGAATCGAACGTTTCGAAATATCCTATAAATATATTGAACATAGTTTCAAATAATCGATGTAAAACTAATATATGTTTTCGAAACTAAACTTGGGCGTTATTTAATAAAATGCATATATTAATTTTAAAATATAGTATTCTTTTATTAATATATTATCTGTCATATAGACACGTGCTTAAATTCTGAAAAATATCTTACATACTATTTTTTTTAACAAAACATATTATAACCGTTATTATTATTTATATTGAAACGCGTTATATTAATATACTTAATATAAAAATTTTGTTTTCATATTTTATATAAAAGTTTACATTTTCTAAAGTATCTTTATTTTTTAATATTAATGGTGGTCACTTTCGAATAAAATATTTCAGTCCAAATATCGTGTGTATACACACACACACGGAATCGTCCAAGTGTCGATTATACCATTTTTAACACTAATTTGTTAACTAACTACTATTTAAATAATTATTAACATTTTCGTTGTTCAAGCTATTTCCAACAACAATATTTACACTAATCTCTCGCTATATAACTTTTTCAATACTTAAAGAGATAAAAGTAATACCCTTTCGCATGCGGTTTGCGTCTAGAAACTACTCATAGCCCACTTGCAACGTGATCCGGATATACCAGCGCCCTCGTTTTTGCATCACGAACATCTCGGATCGTCTATACGGCACCTCAAAACCCACATGCAAATCATTTTAAACAACTATTTTCGTTCTAAAATATGACCAGTAAATTAAGCAGCCTATAACTCACCATCCAGACTTTTGATCATCATTTCCTTTGGGTGAATCAAGTATCTACGTATAAGTAAAGTTCACCAAATATTTCAGCTTGATCCGACGGCTTGATCTGCAGGAATCTGCATTTCTTTATAGATGTATTTTTAAATCCGAACCTGGAAAATGTTGCGAAAATGACTATCAAAATCATACTTAAACAACTTATAATCTTTACTACCGATTCAAAATGGTTATACATCATCTAGGAGCCCTTGGAAAAGAAATAAAGATGTTCGGACGGTTAAATCTCGCGTACAAGGTCGTACTTTGAGAACATGCAAATCGAAAGAAATCTGTACAGATTTTAAATGATGTTTAGTGAACTTAAGCTCAAAATTAGGACAATCAGAGCTTACCATTACGTTCGGGACGTCGAAAAATGGTTCCATAGTGAAAACGGGATTATACTCCCTTTGGCCACCATCGGACCACCGGCAGACCGCCACCGGACCGCCGCCGGACTGCCACCGGACCACCGCCGCTGCCAAAAAGCTTTGCAGCTCTCTGCTCCCTCTCTCTAGTCTCTCTCTTAAATGTTATAAAATGAGAGAATGTGGGGATGGACGGCTATATATAACCGGTTTTATCTCCGTGATCTTCGTTCGCGTCCCGGTCTCTTGCTCCAACGAACCCTAAGTGACGTTATATTTTCCATGCATCTTTCGTCAAAATATTTATTCTGTTGTCGACTTAAATTTCTCTCGTTAACTTATTATCTCCACTAATAAGTTGTTGTCGATCGTTTCCCGGTGTCGGTTCTGTGTTACTCCAAACTTAATAAAACTAGTGTAGTTTTTCCCAAAAACAACCCATCAAAACTTATGGTGTCTATTTGATTTATATTATCCAAATAATAAATCTAAAATATGGTGATAGTGTCAACTTTTGCAAGCTCATCGATACAAGTGCTTTAATGACCATGTTCGAAAATAGTAATTTGCATTTTCCCGCTTCGTTATAACTCGAAATTGAATCACGTTTTAGCCTGAGTTCTCACTTTTCAATCCTCTACATTATTCAAATGGATTCAACCATGAATATTTTATCGAATGGTGGGTTGAATATTCACACGTTTAACCGAAAACTGTCGTTTATTCTAACTTATCACCAAAATTTCCTTACTCGGTCTGACTTCTCGCGTGCTTTCCTTTATATATATTATCTTCATTCTTAGAATAAGATAATATTTTAACTTACGATCTTAATTTCTCACTTAACTGGTCTAAGCATGTTTTAATCTCGATTATGGAATATAATAATACCATTTATTTTACCAAGTGTCACAATAATAATTTGATGTGTCAGTCTAAAATATAAGTCCCAACAATCTCCCCCTTAGACCGATGCCATCGAATTTCTTCCATGATCACCTCAAAAACCTGTTGTCTTTCGTTGAAATTCTCCCCCTCACGTTAAGCTTCTCCCGTTGTTCATTTTAAATCATTTCTCTTATATCACATTTGGATACATTTGTAGAGGCATATGAACGAGGCTTTGAACTTCAAATATCAATGTTGGGCTATATTTATGGTTTATGCTTTATTTTTGGGCATAATTGGGCTATAATATGTAAACCGAGATCTATTGATTTCGGTGGGCTTTAGTTTGTTTTTGGCCTAGGTTGGTAGTCTATATATATATGATGTAACTCATTGTAAGGAGTTGGTTCTAGGTTGCTCATTCAAGCATTATTCACCCGTGTAAATTGTTAAGGGCTTAAGCACCCGACGTATAATATACGTGTGTTTTGAAGCTTGTTTGTTTGTTTTACGTTTGTGTAAGGCCCCGAATCCCGGGAATCCTACAGTTGGTAATCACATCCACAAATTCACAAAAATTTAAACCCAAATGATTCTTTGTATTTAAAACAAGTTCAGAGTAAATAACAACGGAATAGTTTAAGTATTAAAAATCCCAAAACACGGGTACAGGTGTCCAAAATCAATTGTAAATAAAATATTCGTTTTATTTGAAATCTTCATCTCATTGAAATCGTTTCAGAGTAGTAAACAGCGGAATAGATAACATCAAAATTCCCAAAACCCAGGAAAGTGACCAAAATCAAAATTTAAATACTTATGGTAATAATTTAAAAGAAACAGTTTGCGTTATTAATTCTTCGACTAGATGTGCCTTCAACCGTCCGAGTAGTCTCTAGCACGTCCAAGCAGAAATCTCTAATCCTCAACCTGAAAGTCAATCTAACATACACACAAAGTCAGCTTGAGCTGAGTGAGTTCAAGTTTTCATAAACAATAATTCATACTTTATTTCAAAGCTATAGTTATAAACAATAGAGAATGTATAAATAAAATAAATTATATATAATTCACCAAGTAATACAATCATCATCGAACACACGTACACGGGCCTCTCCACCACGAGTCAAGACTCGAATAATATATTTGACCTGGACGCGGTAAGACCTAAGCATGTGACACGAGCCTCTCCACCACGAGTCAAACCCGAGTAATATATTTGACTCGGTCACAGCTTATACATCCAAGCACGAGATACGGGCCTCCTCACCCCGGGTCCTCCCCAAGTAATATATTTGACCCGATCCCTGCTCATACATCCAAGCACGTGATACGGGCCTCCTCACCCCGGGTCTTCCCCAAGTAATATATTTGACCCGATCACGGCTCAACATCAACGGGCCTCTTCACCACGGGATTTTAAAACCCATGTAATATATTTGACCCGCCAAAATGATGATCACGTCACACGGGCCTCTCCACCACGGGTACAACCCAAGTAATATATTTGACCCGGCCGTGAATCACCATGCACACACACATCAATAAGCCTACATACATCATTCTTAGTCACGAGGAACTAAATATCATTACACAATCGTAGGCTATAAGGTAACACATCCTCATACGTACATACATACCTCCATATATACATACATATATATTCCTACATACATATATATATATATCCCATACGGGAACTAAGTAGATAGGTCTACTCATATTCAATTACTACCAAGTCTACTAACGTCCTCGAGTCTAGACCATCAATAGTGTATGTAACCTTAAGGACACAAGACCATGAACGAGTCTAAAATATCCTAAGGCATATAAAATAATTCAAATATAGCTTTCAAAATGCACCATCACGAGTGAGACCATGTAAAACTATTCAAATCATTGTAACGAGTAAAATCGTTTAAAATTGTATTTCGGTGTGTATGCTGGCCCAAAACGTAAAAGAGTAAAAAGGGCATCATGAACTCGCCTGAATCAATCGAACACCTGCAACGAGCTAGGAAATTCCTAAGTGCACAATCACAAGCAAGGGCCTGTAAATTATACACAACGCGTTACTAAACTAGACTGTAAGAACTTTACTTGGCCCAAGGCCCAACAACTTGGCCCAAGGCCCAACACTTGGCCCAAGGCCCAACACTTGGCCAAAGGCCCAACCACTTGGCCCAAGGCCCCTAAAACCTTTCAACTAACCAAAACCACCGGTTAAGCCTAAAACGAACTTGTTGATTAATAACGAGTAAAACGTGCAGATTTTAGCATGTGAAGATGCATTTAATTACATAGGATATCCTTTGAATTAAATTATTAAATTTTTACCAGACTTTAATAAATGTCTTAGGTTTATAAAAATATTTTTATTATATTTTTCTATTGGACCCAAAAATCATAAAAATTCTTCCAACACAGAAAGATATGTGCAGTTATTTCAGCGCGCAACAAAATGGTTTTATTTTTATAAAATTCATTACTGCACCAAATTAAACGATTCCAATTGGGTTTGGTTCCTAACTCAAAACACTAACTTCCAGAAGTGGAACCAACCAATTTGGACTTGCCAATAAAAGGTTATAACGTCGGGAAGACAGACCAGAATCTGTCATCCCGCATCAGCTTTGACACTGGATTTTATAAATTCATAAAAACCATTCAAATCTCGTCCAAAAATTACGTATTATACCTTTCTGGAAACTAGACTCAAAGTAGAATATCATAGAAACAAGAATCGATCAAAAACAGTATATTTCATTGAGTTACAGACCCTACAATAAACGTATACGAATCTGTCAGCAATCTGTTGTCATCAAAACTCAACCTTAACGACCAATACGCGATGTATAAGGATGGTTTAAGGTGTAAAAGACTAGAGGGGACATGGGACTAACCTTGAATTGGATTTTTACGGCCTAACCACTGCTGCAAAAAAGAAAAATCGGGGGTGGGGAGCCTGCTCTAACTGCCGATCGGCCAGGGTAGGGTGAAAGGAAGCTAGGGTTTTGTTTTATGATATAAAATGGAAATTTACACTCTAGTTCCTCCAGTATGAAATGTGTAGCAACTTGGGTGAAAAATTAAGTGAGAAACGTTTACGAGAGTGGCCAGGAGCTCTCGGGAGAAAGCCGGGTCAAGCCCGATGGTGTACGCAATCACTACAAGGTTAAATCTTTTTATCAGAATTTACGGACGTTACAGTATGTTCTTGTTTGTTGCATAGAATCGGCTTGGTGATTATTTTCTGCCTAATTATCGAGTATCTTGATATTACATTGAAAGATCCGTCATGGGACTTACAATTAGTATCAGAGCCTATTAAACGATTCTAGGCTCGGCTGAAGGTGATATCAAGGATTCCACCGGTGACTTTCGGGTGTGTTCATGGTTGAAGATTTCTGGATCTTGAAGAATTGTTCTTCGTGTTCTTCGGGTTCTTGAGATTTTTCTAGAAAGGATTTGAGTTAATCTTTGAATTAAATTCAAATCCCTTCATTCTCAGATTTGATTCTATCTTTAAGATTACCAAATCAAGAACCTTCCTTATTCTCGGGATTTGACCAAATCTTCAAAAATCACCGTATCTTGAGCTTTTAATTGCTCTCGGTGGCTTTATTGTGTTCTCGGGAAGATTTCAGTGTTCTCGGGAAGATCTTTGAGTTCTCAGGTAGATTTGATAGTTCTCGATCAATAATCATAGTTCTCAGTTAAGTATCAGAGTTCTCGGTCAATGATCAATGTTCTCGGCCGCTGTTCAAGGTTTACGGTTTTCGGTTAAATTTCAACGTTCTCTGCTAGTTTTGCTTGTTCTCGGTCAAGTTTCAAGTGTTCTCGGTTACTGCTCAAGTGTTCTCGGTTATTGTTCAAGGTTCTCGGGATTTTGAAAGTATTGGGCTCACTTAGTTGGGCTTTGAATTTTGTTCAAGTGGGCTTCTGATTCATTGGGCCAGTCATCCGAGGTAAGTTCATGGCTTTCACCTCTTCCAAATCATCCGAGGTAAGTACTGAACTGTATTCTCAATCTTGTATTAAAAAGGTAGATTTATATAAGATTCACATTAGCAATATGATTAGAGAGATGGAGGGAATTAAATATGAAAATGATACCCTTAAGAAACTAGAAAAGGCATTAAAAGAGAAAATAGAGGCACAGCAAAAAGATTTTTCACAACTCCAATCTGATTTCAGCATAAAATGTTGTCATCACCTTGATGCTAAAAAGAAAATTTCTGAACTAACTGCCGAGTTAGATGCATCCAAGTTGGAGATAGCTAAATTAACAAATAAATTTGAAAATGCCGAATTCAACTTTAAGAAGTTTGATGTCTCTAGCGCTGTCGTAGAGTCAATGATAGAAAAACAGTTAAAATGGAAAGAGAACAAAGGTGTGGGTCTTGGGTACAACATGGTTCCCCCTCCATATAATGATAGCTACACTGGTCTTCCTCTTACCAAAGAAGAGGAAGAAAATGAAAAACGCATGCAGTATGGTAAGCCGACTACAATTGGCAAGGGTGCTGTTGGTTCAGTCAAAGCTATTGAATCAACATCTGGGATGAACGATACTAATGTGTTTACTTCATGTGCAGATGAAGTGATAATTGAGGATTGGACTAATGAGGATGATGACTCACCTATTAATTCTCATGTTTCTTCAAATTTGCCTGTTTTGAATACTGTTGCTACAAATGTTTGTGTGGGCTCTGTTTCAAAAACAAAGACAATCGTGTGGTTGATTTTTCTAAAACTTCTAAAAGCAGTGATCTGCTTTCTAATAAACTTGATAAAAATAATAATTTGCATAAATATTCATCACCCAAGTTTGTTAAAGAAGGAAGTTCATGTACTTGTAATTGTGAAAAACCCAATGCTAAGTCCACAGCGGGACAAACAAGCTCACACGACAGAGCAAGACCAAGAATCGGCTATAACAATTTTTTCATTAAAAGGCAAACCTGTTTTAATTGTGGCATTCCCGGTCACATTGCTAGAAATTGTTCACGTCTCCTGTATGTCCCATATTACAGACGTCATCAGAGGACTATGCCTCAAAATACCTTCAAAAATTTTAATTCTAATAAGATGAGGTATTATAAGGCAAAGCCCTCTGACGGTGATTGGAGTAGAAACAAGGCTGATAGGTCAAGTTCCCATCAGACCAAGTCTATTACGGTTCAAAAGCGGAACAGAAACTCTGTTTCAGCTCCAAGACCAAAGTGGGCCTCAGAATCGAAATCGGTTAGAAAGTCAAAGTCAAATGTGCATTCCGTCCACAAACCGGAGACAAAGCCAACTGTCTGTTTAAAAAATATAGTGTTAAAACCCAAATACAGATGGTTGCCTAAATCTCTTGTGAACAAGTCATCAAAGTCTTCCTGTTCGATTTTTGATAATCGGGAAGACATGTCATGGCAACCCGTGACATGTTTGAACAAGTCAGGCCTACCCAGAATGACTATGGAGTGTACCCAAAACTAACTAATCTCGCACATTGTGCAGGAACAGCTATGGAGGAATATCATCAGATCGTGGTATGTTGATAGTGGCTGTTCTAGGCACATGACAGGAGACATCTCTCAACTGAGCGACATTCAGATCTTTAATGGGGGGTATGTTTCCTTTGCGGAAGGAGAGAAGGGTAAGATTACTCAGAATGGTACTGTGAGTAATGGTGTTCTTAGGGGATCGACTCATTTCATGCCAATGTAAGAAACAACAAACGGTGTCCAAATCCACTGCTGAGGCTGAGTATGTTGATGCTTTCACCTGTTGTACTCAGGTTATCTGGATGCAACATCAATTGCTGGATTAAGGTTTGGAATTTCTTGACACTCCTATTTTCTGTGATAATGATGCTGCCATTGCCATTGTTAAAAACCCGGTTCAGCATTCTAAAACCAAGTACATCGATATCAAAATTCATTTTAGTTGTGATTGTTACAACCGGAAATTAATTCATCTTGAACAGGTCCACAATAATAATAATGTGGTAGACTTATTTACAAAACCGGTTGGAACAACCAAATTTAATGTGCTTGTAGGGTTTCTTAAGATGTTGCGTTTCGATAACTAAGTATTTTTGAGGTTAAATTTGTACATAAATATTTTATGATTTTATCATAATTTTTGTACAAATTTAGGGGGAGAAAAAGAAAAATACAAAAAGAGAGAGTGTGTGTGTGTGTGTGTTCTAATTAAATTTAAAAAAACGTTTGTTCTTTCGCTTAAAATCATGCCGGTTACTCAAGTTCAAGGTACATATCTTTATGTTTGGTCCCGTTGTCAATCCTTGATGTACGGGATAGCCACCTAAGGACCAAAAGCAACCGGGGCGACTGAATAGAAAAATGTATATAATGTTTTTATTTTAACCATCTGATTTTAAGTCCTTTCACTGAAAATTATATCGGTTACGTAAGTTTGAAGGACATGTATTAATATATGTTTGGTCCTATTGTCTACCTGTAGACATAAAGGATAGTCATTTACCTGAAAACTGAAAGTGCCTGGGGTGACTAAATCTAAAGTTGTCTTCTAAGTTATCATCTGGGAAGTGATATGGGTATTCAGCAAAAGCTTTTTAGAACCTTAAAATGTTTTCAAATGAAAATTGATCCAACCTTTGAGAAATGATAGATAAATTGATTTTGTGTGCCAAACGTGTGAAGTTATTAGGCTAAAAGACTTTTGAACAGTCATTAATGTGTATGGTATTTTTTCCATGACAAGTAAAAGTTTGAAGTGATATAAACTAAATCTGCTGAACTTATTATGGAGAGTCATTTTGAAGATGTTTGCATGTCCCTAGATACATCTCTCCGAATGATAGGCAGAAAAGCAATTACTCAGTCATACACGAGCCCGTTAGTGTCTTGATCGCCAAAAATATTATATTGCATTATTAGCAAAAAAATAAATAAATAAATAAAAAATATATATATTGTGTATATATATATGTAAATTGTAGCAATTTAAATTTGTTTTTTAAAGCTTAAAGGGGCACCAGGGAACTACAGGGGTGGGGCATACAAGTAAGTCCTAAACACCCTGAATGTAAGGCTTGTAAGTCCAACGTTCAACCTTAAAGCTTTAAAAATTTATTTTGTAAAGAGAAAATTCGTTGATCAAGCGCTAGGGGGTTTGAGTCAAATTGGGGTGATCTGGGAAAAGTCAAATAAGCTTTGAGAAGAGATAAAGCATAGGTCAATAAGTGATGTCCATATAAGATTTATGCCTAACTGAATCTAATCGTATCACTGGCGTAATGAAAATCATGATAATTACCTACTATCAACATTTTCACTATGTCACAATAACACTGAAAATGGATCATTCTGAAAGTATCTTAATCAATATGATTTCATGTTCGGATCTTTTCATAAAAAAAAGTGTTGCTTGTTTAAAACAGCTGAAATTTGATCCCTAAGTATGTTAAATATACTGAAGGCCAGATGGGTAAATTATTTTTTTTAGTTTACTTTTTATTCTAATTTTATTTTATTTTAATTTTTATTTTTTACCTTATGGTTACTCGTGTCGAAACAAATATATTTAAGAAATCATTTTTCACATGAATCGGGATTGTTTTTAGCTCATGAAATTTGACGTCTGCTAGTTATGTTCTTGGGGCATTCTGTTTAGCCCAATGTGTCTATAATATTTATGTTCCTAGCCCAGTCATCTTTGGCCCAAGTTGTTTGTGTTAAAGGTGTTCTCAGCCCATCCGGGTTCTCGGCCCAGATAGGTATCTCAGGAGTTCAAAAGGTTTTGTTTACAGATTTGATTAATTTTGGAAGTGAGTCAAAGTGGTTTATCAAGGTCTTCATCCGTTGGTTAAGTCTGGAAGATTTGCTGAGATCAAGGCAGATGTTGATGCTGCTGATGCAACTGTAGCTGAGGAACATGTGGTTCATGCTCAAAGGCATGTTACCGCATTTGAGACATTTTCCGATGATGATGATGAGTCGGATAGTTCTCCATCACAACCTATGGAGACTGAACACCAAGTACAACAGTCAGTACCTACTGTTGAACAAGTTAAAGAGTTCAAAGCGTTCAAGAAAAAGCTCCAGTTGACTGCATTGAAGCCTCCTCAATCAGTTACTGCAACACATGTTGAAGATGATATTGACGAAGAGCCAGTCACCGATCTTATTCCACGCAAACGACGAAAGAAAGATCCGAGACCGGGTGTGCTGGCTAGTGATGTGATACCAACTACTCAACCAACTGTTGCTGAGCCCGTTACTGTTGAAGCTCAGAGAGCTCAAGGCCCATCTAATGCTGCTCAACAAACTCAAGAACAGATTTTTGAAGATATTCTCGAGCACAACTAAAATCAATCAATAAACCAAGGGGGAGATTGTTGGGCTATATTTATGGTTTATGCTTTATTTTTTGGCTTAAATTGGGCTATAATATGTAAACCGAAATCTATTGATTTCGGTGGGCTTTAGTTTGTTTTGGGCCTAGGTTGGTAGTCTATATATATGATGTTTGTAACTCATTGTAGGGAGTTGGTTCTAGGTTGCTCGTTCAAGCATTATTCACCCGTGTAAGTTGTTAAGGGCTTAAGCACCTGACGTATAATATACGTGTGTTTTGAAGCTTGTTTGTTTGTTTTACGTGTGTTCTTGTTTGTTGCATAGAATCGGCTTGGTGATTAGTTTCCGCCTAATCATTGAGTATCTTGATATTACATTGAAAGATCCATCACGGGACTTACAATCAACATCAAGTAACAAGGTCATCACAAAAAGAAATAAACTCAATGTGATCATCAAATAATCTTCCATTCTTTAAACCTGTTTCTTCCCTTGTAAATCATCTTCAAACCATTACTTGAATCAAGATAGCATTCAAGTTAGCCATAACCTGTTCTTGATTGTCAAGTGACTGTCTTCATAGGAGGTTAAACTCTACTGATCATCCGTTCACTTGTTACTAGTGATGACTCTATCTTCTCATTCGTACTAAGAAATCTGAAAACTTACAAACAAAGAAGCATTTTCAATAAAACTTGGATTACTGATCTTGATCAACTTTTTCTTAACTTGAGTCTTTTCACTTGGTTTGAAGCTAGCAATTTGCAATGAAATTTAAGAATTTTTACTCCCCCAATTTCGTTGCAATTATCTTTAAAAATTGTGTCTTCAAATCAAGTTTGGGTTAAACAATCTTGACCATCCTTATCAAGATTGTTGATTCTATAATAAACAAAGATAAACAAAACATTATGTTGGTTGACACTCATAAGTGATTAAATCCTTAAGCTTGGTTAACACTTGTTCTTGTAAAGCTCTTTGATGAAGTCGTGAAAAATTGATAAGGCTTTGAGTTCCTTTTGCTTCTTGATGATGGATAAAATTTATCAAAATACACCTGGTATATATCTTCCGTAAAGATCAGCTTGGTCAAATGGTCAACGACACCAAATATTTCAAAAGTTTCTTCAAAACTTGTAATTTATTCACGAGCATGGATTATCTGTTCACGAGAACATACTAGTCCTTTATGTCCCATCACAAGCATACTCAATTTTTTTTATCCGAGCATTCTCGAGAGCAAAGGTGTTCTCGAGACAAAGACTTGTATTTTTCTTTACTTTCCACGAGCATGCTCAAAAGCAAAAGTGTGCTCGAGACAAAGGGTGCTCGAGACCAAAAGATAGATTATTTTGAGATAAACAAGAATGTGCTCGGGGTTCATGTGCTCGTATCCAAAACTGATGTGCTCGAGATAAGATATACTCAAGATAAGCCATGCTCGAAGCAACACTTAGTCATTTTACATACTCGAGACCATTCTTATATGCTCGAAACATCCAGAATTCTTTTCTGCATCATCAATCAATGATTTTCCAATGCAGAACCTTCTTGAATATTCACTTTGCATATTCCATCTGCTGCTACATACAAAGATGAGCTTGCTTCTAGTACATGTTCATTCTTGACTTTTACATATCAGATTGTAATTGTACAAGTAGCAATGTTTTTCAATATTACCATTTACTGTTCAAGAAACACATTTATGTCAAAAACAAATAATAAGCATAGAAAACCCCTTATCTTTCAGATCGAGAAACCAACTTCGTAATCTGAAAATAATCGTCATAGCAATATCCCAGTCATCTCGATATCAACCATTTATCTACAATCTATTAACAGCCTTTACAGATCTGAAATTCATCTTCAAGAACACTTTTGCCTCAAAACGAGCTAAAAACGTTGTTACATCAGATCTGGACCAGTATGACCAAATAAACATGAAATTGATGTTGAATCTCCGAACGAGTAATCAACCTAAACATCAATCCACATAAATTTTACCCAAATCATCAAATAATTATAAAACCCTAAAAAAAATTTCAATAAACTTCATCGGTTTAACGTCCATGGTGGATTTAAGAGCAAAATGAATCAAATTCAGCGGTTAGTCTGAACGATTCGGTAACCTAAGCTCTGATACCAACTATGAGAACCGAGCCCCGGTGCAGAAGCGTGAATAGTCGGTATTAACGGTGGAGCTCGGATCTGAGTAAGGATCGAATCGTATTCACTCTTGAAAGGTGTTTTGGATGGATGAGTGGTGTTTGGGAGAGAGCCTGAATCGATTAACAATAATCAAACATGAAGAAAGGTGTGGCAGTATGATTTCATTAATCAAAAGATTGTCATACAGAGCACTCATACATACACACAAACATACAATAAAGATCAGCCACCTCCGGGAGAGCTCATCCCGGAGGCAGAGACTCTCTCATAGGGATAAAACCCTAGATCTCACTTAATACACAATACACTCATACTAGACAAATTAACAAATACATCTATTTATGCTAGTCTAGCATGTCTTGATCTTCAAGCCATCCACCCTTGGTTGAGACCAAACATATTAAAATATTTTCACCCATAATAATAATTCGATGCGTTGGTCTAAAATATAAGTCCCAACAAAAATTTTATTATATATGTTTTTGTTAAGTAACTTTTTTTAAAAAAATTAAAGAAATTACTAGAATTACTAAACTCAATGATAAATTAAAGAGAAAATTCCCAAAATAGCCCTTTTTTCCTTAGAATTATTTAGTATTTGAACTTTTAAGACGCACTGGGAAAAGATATTAAATATGAGGGAGTAGGGAAAATATTTAAAGAAAGTTAGGGAGGAGACAAAATTTGGGAAAATATTCAAGGTAAAGTCCAAATTATTTTGAAATGTTGGAGCAAAAGATCAAATTTTTCCTAAACTTTTTTTTTCTCAAAAAAACAGTCTCTCAAGACTGTTTTTCTGTGTTTCCTATCTTTTCCGTTCGTATTTTCAAATTCTAGGAAAAAGAGATTTTTAAATATCATCTTGAGAGACGAGATTCTACCACCACCACCACCACCCATCGTTCGCCTTCTACCACCACCACTACCGCCACCATCCACCACCACCACCATCGACCCCCACCACCCACCCACCGTCCGCCACTACTATCGATCACCACCCACCACCATCGTCCGCCACCACCATCCATCACCACCACCCACCTTCCTCCACCACCATCGTCTACCACCATCGTCGGGTGGGTGGTAGACGATGGTGGTGAAGGACGGTGGGTGGCGGTGGCGGACGATGGTGGTGGGTGGTGATCGATGGTAGTGGCAGACGGTGGGTGGGTGGTGGGGGTGGTGGATGGTGGCGGTAGTGGTGGTAGTAGAAGGCGAACGGTGGGTGGTGGTGGATGGTGGCGGTAGTGGTGGTGGTAGAAGGCGAACGGTGGGTGGTGGTGGTGGTGGTAGAATCTCGTCTCTTAAGACGAGATTTAAAAATCTCTTGTTCCAAGAATTTGAAAATATGGACGGAAAATGTAGGAAACCTAAAACAACATTATTGGGATACTGTTTTTTAAGAAAAAAAGTTTAAGAAAAATTTTAACTTTTGACCAACATTTCAAAATAATTTGGACTTTACCTTGAATATTTTCCAAATTTGGTCCGCTCTCTAACTTTCTTTGTAGATTTGGCATGCTCTCTCATATTTATTATTTTTTTCCAATACGTCTTAAGAGTTCAAATTCTAAATAATTCTCAGAAAAAAATTGTTGTTTTGAACTTTCTCTTTTTAGAAAGAGCTATTTCGGAAATTTTCCCATAAATTAATGGTCCAATTAACCAATTAGAGATTGGCCCCAAAATAAATTAAATAATAGCTCAGATACTCAATTAAAGAATGACCCAGTTAAAATTTAAAACCTGATTATCAATTAAGTTAAATCAGAATTTTAAACAAAGAAAAAAAGGGTTAACCATTTACCTACCAATTAATTTTGCGACTCTGTGACTTCTGGCCTTCCTCTCTTTTCGCTCGGTCGAGCCTATTCCTCCTTGACGCAAGATGGAAATCGGAAATCTAAATTGCATCGAGACCCCGGCATGTAACATTCTTCTGCAATCCATATCTAATCGAGAAACTAATTCCGAAACCTGCTTTAAAGTGTAAAATATGAATCTAATATCTGTAGTCAAGGTTACCCCCCCCCCCCACCTTTTTTCCCTTGTTCTTATTCTAATAATAAAACCAATGACATGAAATATTTACGTTATCGGAAAAAAAATCATAATTTCGTCACTACCAGCTTGATTTCTTTTTTCTTATTTATAAAGTTTATATTTGCTTTGCTATTAACAAAAAGATCGATTATGATTTGAAAATATTTAAAATAGTAAATTCCAAACACATTTCGTTTAACTTATTTATTTAAATGTAACACACAGCTTAAATGATTGTAATCCAGTTGTACATTCTTATAAACGGGTTGTTGTATTGCAATACAATGGGTTGTAGCGTGGAAATAAAATTTTACTTCATACACAATTATTCTAGTTATTATAACGGTTCCTGTAGAGTGGTCAAATTAATAATTAAGGTTTAAACAATTAAACCCCGTACGTCAAAAGATATTTAGCCTACTTAATATGTTTTTTGTTCATTTCGGGGTATATGTTTTAAAATTGGTAACCACCAACCATGATTGAAAATTAAGCAACAAATTATGACCACTAAACCATATCTTGTAACTGATATATATTTCCAGGTGATTGGCAATCATTTTTAATCTCAAACTGAATTGTTTGTAAGCAAATTCAATCATCACTCTTGTTTCCTCTCTTCCTTGCTCCTTCTCATGCATCTCTACTACCCTTGTTCTGATTTTAATGGACGCTCACCATTGATTTTATTGCATCGAAGGCAATATCATTATCACCTCTCGTCCTTTGGCTTATTGCTATCCGAACCCCAGTGATCGTTTGACTTTCTAACAACCTGGACCTTTTCGATCAACGATTTAGCATCAAAGAACAAGGTACTTTTTATTGTTACATTGAGTTATGCTTGTGAACACGCTAACTCTACCTTGAGATGATCAGTGAGGAACCAGAATTTTTTAGTTAGGGGGTCGTAGTAACATTGTTTTGGATTCGTAAGCACTTAATGAACACCCCTTGTGTTTTTGTTATTAGAAATTGGTAATTGGGTAACCTTCAAGGTCTCATATCTTGAAACCATTATGAAACTGCTACTTTAACAGTTGCAAAAACATTCACATGTTTATGCTTTAGGAAAAAAATGGCAGTTAATAACAAGGGTGTTTCATATCCTCATGTTACTTTCTCTCAAGATAATCAGTCAATTATTCACCTAATGCCAAGTCACTAACAATTTCACCTTTTGACTTCTTCACAACTGTTGTTTTATTTTTTAATTATTATAACTTTCATTAGCAGTTAACGAGCTTAATAAAGTTTATATTGGTTTGTTTTACCAAATTATCTTTTCAAATATATGTTTATACATGCGAGAACTATACTAAAAAAATAAAGTTATGACAAACCAAATATAAATCTTATACTAGATAATACATAAAGTTAAGTGTCATTTTAGTACCTGCGGTTTGTCCAATTACGCAACTTTAGTACAGTCTTTGAATTTATTGCAAATGTCTACCTTACTTTTCTAAAACTTGCAATTTTAGTACATTTTTCTTACCCCGTCTATTTTTTCCGTTAAGTCGGGGCAACTTAGTAATTTCGATTATTTTATTTATTTTCTCTTTTAGCTAAGTGCCATTTTCATACCCGTAATTTGTTCAACTACGCAACTTTAGTACTTTTTTTGAATTTATTGCAACTAGATACTTTGATTAGTTTTGGATAGACAGGCAAAATAAAAGAGGCATTACACATTACAATTAAAAGATCATCTCTAACCCTAAATGAACAGATCAACCTTCTTTCCCACGCTCATTGATCCTTCAAACCCTAACCATTGTTTATCTTCAAGTTCAATGAATTACGATATTTTGTTTTTTCCATGTGATTCGTCAACCGTCATTAATCTACAATTGTTCAATTGATGTTATATACTAAGAGGTGAGAAGTTGTGTGATATTATTTGGCTTGATCCTCCAAAGTGTTAAAGAGTTACAGTTAATACCTTAACTTTAAAAAAAAATCAATGCACACAAAGAAAATGGAAGAAAAAATGGCTAAGATAAACTCGGATCTTGAGCTACTAGAAGTAAATTGGCAATCAAGAACAAAATGCTAAAAAATATGTTATATATTTCATGGTTGTTTTTCATCTTCTATCATGTATTTATTTATCTTTTAATTGCAATATGTAGTGTCTCTTTTGGTTTGTCTATCTATCAAAAACTAATCAACGTATAAAGTTGCAATTAATTCAAAAAAATGTACTAAAGTTGCATAATTGAACAAACCACAGGTATGAAAATGACAATTAGCTCAAAAGAGAAAATAAATAAAATAATCAAAATTACTAATTTAACCTTGACTTAACGGAAAAAATAGACGAAGTTAGAAAAAAGTACTAAAATTGCAAGTTTTAGAAAAGTGAGGTAGCCATTTGCAATAAATTCAAAGACGGTACTAAAGTTACATAATTGGACAAACCACATGTACTAAAATGACACTTAACTCTAATACATATAAATAATAAATAATCTAAAACAAATGACTATCAAGTAAATTATAGGTATATTGGTTTTTATTAATTCCAACTATTGACTTTTGGTCACTACCGGTCCCAACTAATAAATTGGCTACTAACGGTCCCAACTTTTAACGTATTTGTTCCTAATGGTCCGCGACTAACAGAATCCTAACGTCGTTAGTTTCAGTTCGTCGGAAAAACGTTTTTAGCTAGAAAAATCAAACTTGTTGGCGGAAAACACAACCTGAAAACCGCAACCACCACTAATTGACTCACCGCCAACCAACTACCACCATTGAGCACCATCAACCGATTCCGACGATGGTTCTAGGGTTTCCGACAACCTCAATAATTGAGGCTTTTACTAGAAAAAGGTTCCTAAAGGTCCGGTACAAAGTTACCAAGATGTTTAGGACGAAAATGTTGAGTTTTCGGGAAAAAAATTGAGTTTGCTGGCAAAAACGTTTTTCCGTCGACCTGAAACTAACGACGTTAGGATTCTGTTAGTCACGGACCGTTAGGAATAAATACGTTTAAAGTTGGAACCGTCAGCAGCCAATTCGTTAGTTGAGACTAGAGGTGCACAAATCGGTTTTTTTGAAAAAACCGGTTCGGTTATTAACCGGACCGGTTTTTTTTATCCAGAAAAAAACCGGTTCGGTTAATAACCGGACCGGTTATTAACCGGTTTTTGTCAATGAAAACTCAAACCGGCCAAACCGGTTTGGACCGGTTTAGAAACCGGTTAGAACCGGTTATTAAACCGGTTTTTTTACAACCGGTTTTTAATAACCGGTCTAACCGGTTAACCGGTTTTTTTTTTTTTTTTTTTTTTTTTTTTTTTTTTTTTTTTTTTTTTTTGCTTTAGGGTTTAGGGTTTAGGGTTTCGTTGTTAGCATTCTTTGCTTGGAAGATTAAAAACACATAACTTTCATTTATAGCTTTTACATTAAAAATACAAACATTAAATCGTTATCGCATATTCGTAACTCAAAAATACAAACATTAAAGAATGCTTAGACACGATTACATTAACAAGTTGATGTTTGTTACTCATTTTCTTCGCTACCCGATCCCGAGCTATTCCTTAGGTAATCGTCGTACGCGGCTTCTTCATCGGTCATTGGTTGAGTGTGTCCTTGATTGACCTCGTCTTCATACAAGGCCGCCTCATACTCCATTTCCCCCTCGAGTGAGCGTTGATGTTGTGCCCTATCTAAAGAGTCCAAGTAATCCTTGTAGCAAATCGACATCTCTACAGCTGGTGGAGTGAGTCGAGTCCTCCTAATCGATATAACCCTGCCAGAAACAGAAAAAGCAGACTCCGAAGCTACCGTGGAAGCTTGGACCGTTAGTAAATCTTTGGCCATGGCGGCGAGGATCGGAAACTCATCCTCCTTACCTCTCCACCAAGCCAGCATATCAAGACTTCTAAATTCATCCGGAGTCATGTGTTTCACAAAGTTGGTACCACCATACCTTCCAAGTTCACTGCTTGGGGTGTTTACCCTTTGACGTTTACCGGCGTCTTCCCAAATCATGTAGTACATCCCCATTTCAAGGTCGGTTTGGGATTGGGATTGGGCAACAGCTCTTAACGAGTCATGAATTTGGGAAGACGACCCGTGTTTTGTAAGGTAAACATCATACATGTTTGCCAAGGTGGTGTTGAAAGCATTCTTTAAAGTTTGGTTATAATGGGGGTTTTGATCGTCGTTTAACTCTAGCTCATCACAAATTTTTTCTATTAAAGCTTCAACACCACCAACATTGATGCAAGGGTTTAACGCAGCCGCACAGGTCAAAACAGCGGGTAGTTGTTGAAAATATTTTCTAAATTTTTCTTTCATTTTTGCACCCATATCAAAATAAGGTGCACCCCTACAATGAATTTCAGTCAACTTTGTGCACATGACAGCAATTTTTGGTAAAGCAATGGGGCTTGTTGGATAGTAAACCCCGGATAAACTAGTTGTGCAAGATTTAAAAATTTGAAGAACCTCCGTAACGATCTCAATCAATAACCAGTTTCTAGGATCGTACGGTGCACATTTACCCCTATTTGACAAAATTTGATGAAACGCAATTAACGATTGTTTTTGTTGGATGGCTTTCTCAAACATTTCACAAGTCGAGTTCCATCTTGTTGGACAATCCCAATTAGGCCCCAACCATTGACAGTTAGCTTCTTCACAAAATTTTTTGTATCTTGAAAATGTTGAATTGTTGCTAAAAACATCTCGTAACATTCTTTTAAAATTGTTTCTTTGCGTTTCGATCACGTTTAACCCATCTTGCACGGCCAAGTTGATAATATGTGCAATGCATCGGCTATGAAAAAACGCTCCATCACAGATAGGTTTATACTTTAATTTTAAATGGCCAACCGCGGCCGTATTGTTGGACGCGTTATCAAACGATATTGAAAAGATTTTATCTTCAATCTTGTATTGTCGAATGACTTTATCCAAGAGTTTAAAAATATTTCTACCCGTGTGCGGGTAATCAAACAATTGAAACGCAACGGTTCGTTTCATCATTTGCCACGACCGGGGGTCAACCCAATGAGCCGTCACACAAATGTATGAGTCGGGCGAACCATTAGGTACCGACCACACATCCGTTGTTAAGTTCACACCAGTTTGTAAGTTTGAAAAGTATGAAATTAGTTCGGATTTAGCGTTTTTCCATGCTTTAAGACAATCTCTTCTAAGGGTCGAACGACTTACGTGTTGGTAGCGTGGTTGAACATACTTTTGCATCATCTCCGTGAATTGAGGGTTGTCGAAGTGGTTGAAAGGAAGTGATTGTTGAATCACAAAGTTGCCAAACTGTTGACGTACCGCTTCAAGGTCGTACGTAAACACCGTTCCTTGATTCGTCATCTCCGGCTGCGAACTACTTCCGGATTCGTCCTTCAAGACCTTGCAAGAGGGCTTTTCTACATGAGCTCTTAAACTGGAGTTTGCTTCTTTGTTATAAAACTTCAAACAATGTTTGCATCTAGCTTTTTGGGTTCCGTTAGACATTTCGCATAGGTCGAAATGTTGCCAAATATCTTGGTTTCGTTTCGTGGGGATGACCCGAACGACGGTTTCTCCCGTGTTCGAGGCACCCATGTTGACCGATGAAGCAGCACTTTGGGAGGCCATGATAATCGACTACGAATTAAGAGTGGTATACTCGAGTATGAAATAAACGACTACGAAAGAAGAGCGTTTGGAGTTGTATAATCGCGTATGAAATAAACGTTTAGAGCGTTTGGAGTTGTATAATCAAGTGTGATCTAACCAATACCCAACCTAAACTATATATAGATGTTTGTGGGGGTAAAATGGTAAAAAAACAAAAAAAAACGGCTAAAAAACGGTCAAAAAAAAAAAAAAAACGGCTATAAAGCCGTTTGGTAACGTTCGAAAACCGGTTTAACCGGTTAACCGGTTATTAAAAAACCGGTTAACCGGTTTTTTTTATAACGGTAATAAACCGGTTATTTTAAAAACCGGTTAACCGGTTTTTTAATAACCGGTTATTAAAAAAAACCGGTTATAAAAAAAACCGGTTATAAAACCGGTTTTGGCTCCAAAACGTATAACCGATACGTAAACCGGTTACGTAAACCGGTCAAACCGGTTTTTAAAAAAAACCGGTTTTTAAAAAACCGGTTTCCGGTTGAACCGGCCAAACCGGTTCCGTAACCGGTTTTTTTGAACACCTCTAGTTGAGACTGGTAGTAACCAAAAGACGATGGCTGGGATTAATAAAAACCTTTATACCTAAATTATATGAAAATAATATCCAAATTATGCACTAGCTAGTAGGCATGAAAAATAGTACTATATGATGTACCCTGAAAATAATAATAAAATTAGTTTTTAGCGCCCTGTGTTACGGGGTTTATTTATATTTTTGTTTTTAATCATTTTGCTATTTTATTTTTTGTAGTGACTTGTTTTATTTCGTTTTTGGTTTAGTACAATTAGTTTGTGATGTTTATTATATTTTAATGTTTGAGTTACTTCAATTGTGATGCGTAGTTTTTTTAGATTTTTAACAAACAAGCATAAACAAACACGAACACATCCATTTTTAAATGAACAAACATGAACACAAATATTTGTCTTATGAAATGTTTGTATCGTTTTTATCCTTAATCACATGCTTTATCATTCGTTTATTAACATAAAAGATTTTGGTGTCACGTCATGAGTTGGAAGAGGTGGCGATCATTCCTGAGGTCTTCCCAGAGGTTAAAACTTGGAATAAGCCCCCTTCATGCACAGAACGAAAGATCATTGACCATAAACCCATTAAAACTTGGAATAAGCATGTGCAATAAATCTATTTTACAACCTTTTTCAGAATAAAAAATTATTAGATAAAAAACTAAATACCAATGCACATATGCGCAGGTTTTTTAGCAACAAATTTGTTATGTGTTTTAACACATTATCTCTACAATAACACAAATGCAAGTACTAAACCTGAACTTGTTAAATAAAAAATTTAGATAATTACATGTATAATAAGTTAAAGACCAAACTAATTTTAATCAGAATCCATTTCAAACCAAACTATATTGGCATTTTTTAAAAACATGTTTTAACTCGAATCTTAGATTAAATACTATACGTAAACAACAAAAAAATAATCCAATAACAATTAAGTTAACAAATTATGACAATTAGTGAAATTTATACCTTTAGGGCAAATGGATGAATAAAACAATATTTTAAAAGCTATAAAATTATATAAAAAAATTACTACATATTTTGATCATGAGCAATCTACTTGCCTAAAGTATATATAAACAGGCAAGAATAAGATTTTAGCATCTTACCATGTTTTGAGACTAAATGCTTTCAGCCCGGCATGCTCATGCGCATTCTCACATAGTGCGAATGTAATTGTAGTTTGTGGATCTAATCTTGCAAAAATAGCAAAGCCCCTGCAACATCTGAATAGTATTGAATATTGTAAGATATCTATAGGCGTCAAAATGGCTGGAAGTCATGTAAGATTCTTTTTCTCTTGTGTTTCTTTTTCCTTAGTTTCTTTCTTTGAATGCACAGATATACTTTGACTTGGTCTAGATCGTTTAGTTGATTTTGCCATGCTTTTTGAATTCACTAAATTATCTTGTACCATTTTAATCAATGGAGTCACGCTTCTTTAATCATGTCGTGGATCCCTCCTACATATTCTTCAGGTATGGCTTTATTATTTTCAAGAGTCTTTACTTGTTCACTATTTTGATTCCCTTGATTCTTTTCTCCAGACATTCTACAATCAAGTAAAATAGACGAATTTAAAACAAAGTACACACTTCGCCTTTATTTATTTCACATTATTTATAATACAGTGGCACGGGAATAAAACATGCTTTAGCTAAACAACATCATTTCTTAATCTCTGATCCACTTTTCGACAAGATTTTTCATCTTATCACACTTTTTAAGGATCTTATTGCCTATTCTCTTTTTCTCAATTCTCTCATTTCTTAATTCATCCATCATAGCATTCGGTTGGTTTGGATATCCTACAGGTGCGGATGCTACTGGAAAGATATAGGTTGTTTCCTTTGGGTACAAATGTGGATTTGCTTCATAAGCGTGCATTTCTTCATCTGGGATGTTGTTTGTATAAAATTCTTCAACAAGTCGGGCCTCTTCCGGAATTTCGTTTGCTTTTTAGAGATTGTTGGTACGGGACCTTGATACGGTGGGATGTAAGGAGATTCATTTTCTTCCTCCTCCTCCTCTTCTTCTTCTTCTTCTTCTTCTTCTTCTTCTTCCGGTTCAGATGGAAAACTAGTTGGCATTTGAAATGGTATACTTTCCTAGGGCATGGTAACCCTCATTTTTGGTTTACAGCCTGGTCCTGCTGTTACGTATGGATTTTGATAATTAAGTGGTGGCCATCCAAAGTGCCACTTACCTTTATCAGAATGACAGTTCATCCAACTGGACGAATCTTGTCACACCCGGCCCTGAGCGGCGGAAACAGCCGGGCGCGCGCGAGTGGGGATTGATAATTAAGCACGGGCCATTGCAAACATTCAAAGATTTTCATTGAGCAAGAAAAGTTTAATACATTACATTGTTTAAAAGTTACATAAAAACATCCAAGTATAACAACTGTTGAAGATTTCCAAGCCATATCCCTTTGCGCGGCGGGAACAACCACGCGCATCGAAGGGATAGAACTAAAATCTTCCAAAAAGCTAGTTTTAGATGTTCAGCGTGAGGTGCTCTAAGTGTGACTCCATGCGCTACCTAGATATCTCCTGAAAGACACGTAAAAACATTTGAATCAGTATAAACTGAGTGAGTTCACAAGTTTGAGTAACTTGATAAATCGTATTGCATCATAATCATTCTGAAACATAATTCTGATAGCATCATTAAAACACATGCTTGGTAAGACAGTTCTATCAACATATTCTGATAAATTCGTTCCGCGGGTTACGCTGCGAACATTTCTGGGAACTGTGCTCGTCTATGCAAAGTGGCGCTGCCACTACGAGCTAAAAATAAGTAATACCGTCCCGCGGGTTACGCGCGAACGTTTCAGGAAAATGTGCTCGTCCATGCAAAGTGGCGCTGCCACTACGAGCTAAAACAATGTATTATCGTCCCGCGGTTTACGCGTGGACATTTCTGAAAAACCGTGCTCGTCTATGTAAGTGGCGCTGCCACTACGAGCTAAAATAACGTATTACCGTCCCGCGGGTTACGCGCGGACGTTGTGCCGGAAAACAAGGCGCTCGTCCATGCAAAGAGGTGCGACCCCTACGAGCGGGCTCAAACCCATAGTACTGCCCCATGACCATACTAGGCACTCGTCCATGCAAAGAGGTGCGACCCCTACGAGTGGGTGGATCAAACCAGCAGTCCCTACCCTTAGAGTTCCAATGGTAAAGTGATCACTTACTCGTTCTTGCGCACTCATATCGAAAACCATAGATAACTGTTTGCATTGCTCGAAAACTCACCATAATGAATTATAAGTTAAACACATAATCGCTTGCATTGTTCGTAAATACACCATGATAAAATGTAATTTAAACACGTGTCCCTCGCCCCGAAAACAGGTTAAAAACAGTGAAAATAGTGAAATGGGGGCTGTGAGACTCACCTGTGGTTCTTGTTAAGGGATTAATCGAGATTCGGGTTTTCTTGGTGTTGGCCTCGGAATCGAAGGTCTAGAATACGATTAAATAACAAGAAATCTATATTAAGATCAAGATATAAGGGTTGGAAAGTAGATCTCAAGGTTATAATCTCGGCTTACCTAGTAACAGGATCGGAATTGAAAATCAAATAGGTGCTTGGGAGATGATTCAGGGCAGATTTGCAGTTTTAAGAGAGAAGTTTGAAGTGTGTTGAGTGATAATTTTAGGTTACATATTTATAGGCAAACTCAATGGAACACAATCCCTTGATTTAGGGGATTGTAATCTTTTCATATCTAGGTGTGATGATGATAAAGTATGGAAAGTATTATTATTTATTCAAAAGTGGAGGAGTGGGTAAAAGATTCTGATTTTCGCAGGACATGCAGGTCTGTGGTTGGTGAAAGTAGGGTGGCTGATAGTTGACTGTTCATGCTACAGTGTGCCTTTGCCAGTGCACAGTAAAAAGTAGAAATTTTCTGAAACACGTTACTGTTTTCTTTTGGGCGGGAATAATCCCCTTTATTCTGAAGGATACTGTGTTTTGTGCGTGTAACCTTGCGCGTACAGCCTTATGCGTGTAGGATTCTGCGTGTAGAATGTTTCTTTGCTGCGGGTAGGTACGTAACCTTCTCGCAGTCAGGGACATTGAGTTTCATTTGTAGATCCTCCAAGTGGTCTTGGTATTTCAACATAGTGATCAGTTATGTTGAAGTCAATTCCTTCTTGGAGCTTCAGACAAACTAGCTCTCAATGTTCCCGCCATGCGGGGAGGTTAGTTCCCTTCCGCACGCGCATAAACGATTTAGGGTGCACCCGCCTTAGCATCATGCGTGACGGTCAACCCATTAGACATCATAACGTTAAGGTACATATAAAGCCCAAACATTCGCGCATGGCGCATATAACATATGCCCACGCTGGTTCTTAACATGGTGCGCTCGCGCATGGCGCACATAACAAATGCACGCGCTGACTAACATGGCGCGCTCGCGCAGGGCGCACATAACAAATGCACGCGCTGACTAACATGGCGCGCTCGCGCAGGGCGCACATAACAAATGCACGCGCTGACTAACATGGCGCGCTTAATATTCACAATCACCTAATTATTAGGTTGATTACTTAGTTTAAGGGATTGGGAATTTACCGGGTGTCACATTCTCCCCTCGTTAAACGAATTTCGTCCCGAAATTTAGGAGACGTTGCTGGCAGAAGCCATGTTCTGAAAGAGGTGTGGGTATTTCATGCGCATCTGATCTTCTCTTTCCCAAGTGAATTCAGGCCCACGCCTCGAGTTCCATTGAACCTTTACTAACTTGATTTTGCTCCTGCGTAACTTTTGTTCTTTCCAATCGGTTACTGCTATAGGTTCTTCTACGAAGTGCAGCTGTTTGTCGATGTGAATCTCTTCCATCGGCAAAATTAACGTTTCGTCAGATAAGCACTTTTTGAGGTTGGACACATGAAACGTATCATGAACTCCACTGAGTTCGGCGGGTAAACGAAGTTTATAAGCAACCGGACCGATCCTTTCCAGGATCTCAAATGGTCCAATGTAGCGCGGATTCAACTTTCCTCGCTTGCCGAAACGGGGGACTCCTTTCCATGGAGAGACTTTCAACAGTACTTTATCCCCTACTTGAAACTCCAATGGTTTCCTTCGCACATCTGCGTAACTCTTCTGTCTGTCGCGCGCTGTCTTAAGGCGATCCCTTATCTGAAAAATCTTGTCTGTTGTTTCTTGGATCAATTCTGGACCAGTCATTTGCTTGTCACCCACTTCAGCCCAGCACAGTGGGGATCTACACTTGCGCCCATACAAAGCTTCGAACGGCGCAGCCTTGATACTTGTGTGATAGCTATTGTTGTAAGAAAATTCAACCAATGGGAGATGAGTATCCCAGCTACCTTCGAAATCGATTGCGCACGCGCGCAGCATATCTTCCAATGTCTGGATTGTTCGCTCGCTTTGCCCATCCGTTTGAGGATGATAAGCTGTACTCATATCAAGGCGAGTACCTAGAGCTCCTTGTAACGATCTCCAAAACCTTGATGTGAACCGACTATCTCGATCAGAAATGATGGACACTGGGACTCCATGTTTTGAAACTACTTCTCGAATATACAATCGGGCTAACTTTTCCATCTTATCGGTTTCCTTGATCGGCAGGAAGTGCGCTGACTTAGTTAGCCGATCCACAATAACCCATATTGTGTCATAACCCCCAGGTGTCCTTGGCAGTTTGGTGATGAAGTCCATAGAGATTTGTTCCCACTTCCACATGGGAATTTCTGGCTGTTGAAGCAACCCTGATGGTTTCTGATATTCAGCCTTTACTTTTGAACACGTCGGGCACTTACTGACATACGTCGCGATGGCGCCTTTAAGATTGGGCCACCAATACAACATTTTAACATCTTGGTACATCTTGTCTGCGCCAGGATGTACGGAATACCGCGTCTTGTGAGCTTCGTTCAAGACCTGTTCGCGCAATCCTCCCTTGAGAGGGACCCATATGCGGTTAGCGAAATATAGATTGCCGTTTTCTTTAAATTCCAAATTCTTAACCATACCCCCAAGGCATTCGTTTTTAACAAACTCTGGTTTCAAGGCTTCTTGCTGAGCGTCTCGGATGCTGGTAAAGAGATCTGCGTGAATGGTCAACCTTAGAGCCTTGACTCGTAGCGTTTTTATTCGCTCCTTCCTACTTAGCGCGTCTGCTACCACATTCGCCTTTCCAGGGTGGTACTTTATTTCACAATCATAATCGTTCAACAATTCAACCCATCTCCGTTGCCTCATGTTTAAATCCTTTTGATCAAATATGTGTTGAAGGCTCTTGTGATCCGTAAAGATTATACACTTTGTACCATAGAGGTAATGGCGCCAAATTTTTAGCGCGAAGACAACCGCTCCAAGTTCCAGATCATGCGTTGTGTAGTTCTTTTCATTGGTCTTAAGTTGGTTCGAGGCATACGCTATGACTTTGTCTCGCTGCATAAGGACACATCCGAGTCCTTGATGTGAAGCGTCGCAGTAAACGACGATGTCATCTGTCCCCTCGGGCAGAGATAGAATTGGCGCACTACATAACTTCTGCTTCAACATTTGAAACGCTGCTTCCTGGTTTTCGCCCCAAACAAACATCCTGTCTTTCTGAGTTAGCGCGGTCAGAGGTAGAGCTATCTTGGAGAAGTTCTCAATGAAGCGTCGATAGTAGCCAGCTAGTCCTAGGAATTGCCTCACCTCAGTTGGGGTTTTTGGCGCTTCCCAGTTTTCGATGGCCTTGACTTTGGAAGGATCAACGTGAATTCCTTTCTCGTTTACAACGTGACCGAGGAAGTGAACTTCTCTAAGCCAAAACTCGCACTTGGAAAACTTCGCATACAACTTTTCTTTCCTTAACAATTCCAAAATCAATCTCAGGTGTTGCTCATGCTCGGCCTTGGTCCGAGAGTAAACCAGAATATCATCTATAAACACAATCACAAACTTGTCCAAGTATGGTTTGCACACACGGTTCATCAGATCCATGAATATAGCCGGCGCATTAGTTAGCCCGAAAGGCATCACTAAGAACTCATAATGGCCATATCTAGTTCGGAAGGCTGTCTTTGGCGCGTCTTCCTCATGGACCCTAAGTTGGTGGTATCCTGACCGTAGATCTATCTTCGAATAATAACTGGATCCCTGCAACTGGTCAAATAAGTCGTCAATCCTCGGTAAAGGGTACCGATTCTTGACTGTCAGCTTGTTCAGCTCCCTGTAGTCAATACACATTCTGAACGAACCATCCTTCTTCTTTACAAACAGTACTGGAGCTCCCCAAGGTGAGAAACTTGGGCGAATGAAACCCTTATCCAATAGTTCCTGTAACTGATTGGATAGTTCTTGCATCTCAGATGGAGCTAATCGATAAGGCGCTCGTGCTACTGGCGCAGCTCCTGGGACCAAATCGATGCGAAATTCGACTTGTCGCGGCGGCGGTAATCCGGGCAGATCTTCAGGAAAAACTTCTGGAAATTCGCGCACTACTGGTAAGTCTTCAATTCTTCGCTCATCTTTCTTCTCTACTACATGCGCCAGGAAGGCGTAGCACCCTTTCCTTAGGCACTTACGCGCCTTTAGGCACGAAATCAGTTTCGTCGCAACTCCCTTTCTTTCCCCTTGGATCATCAAAGTTTCTCCGTTCAACAGTGGAATCCGGACCTGCTTCTCATGACAAATAACCTCTGCGAGATTCTCGACTAACCAATCCATACCTACCACAATGTCAAAACTTCCCAAATCTATAGGCAACAAGTTAATATTAAACTCGTGACCTCCCATGAATAAAACACATTGCTCAGCCCTTTCGCTCGCGCACAACTGCCTACCATTGGCCAGTTCTATAGTATAAGGTATGTCTAGCCTACTGGTTGCTAGACCTAAGGAGTTTTTAAACTCAGTGGATATAAAACTTAGATCAGCGCCAGTATCAAATAAGACAGATGCAAAATGGCCGTTAAGTAAAAACGTACCGGTTACCACATTCGGCTCTTCTTTAGCTTCGCCTGCGCCGATCACAAAAGCTCTCCCACGAGCTTGGTTCCCCTTTTGCGGGCATTCCCGACTAAAATGCCCTGGCTTCCCGCATGCGTAGCAGTTGTCGCTTGCTCCAGCTTCTCTGACACGGCAATTCATCGTCTTGTGCCCTGGTCTGCCACATTTGGCGCACGTGACGCTCGCGCACTCACCATCGTGGTGGTACTTGCATTTGTTGCACCATGGGCGAGGCCCGCTGTATCCTTTCCTTGACGACTCCGCGGCTTGGATCGCGTAAGTCCTTACGCTCTCCTGCTTCTTGAACGGAGGCTGCTTGGAGTCGGACCCTCGGTGGTGAGAGTTCCATTTCCTTTTGGAGTCAGAGGTTCGCTGCTCGCTTCCGCGCGTAGTCAACATACCTGCACGGACCGTATCCCTTGTAAGGGTGATGGCCCGCGCAACCGCCTCATCGAAGGTTGGAGGCGCTGCGGCGTTGAGCGGAACCCTAACAACAGGAGGCAACCCAAAGATATACCTCTCGACCTTCTTTTCCTCTGTGTTTGCCATATCTGGCACCAACTGACAAAGCTCGTTGAACCGGTTGTTGTAGGCGTCGATATCCGTTCCTACCATAGTGTGGTTCCAGAATTCTTGTTGCAGACTCTGAATCTCTGCGCGTGAGCAGAACTTTCTCATCAACATTTCCTTCAGTTCCTCCCAGGTCTTGTGGAGAGCAACTTCTCGCCCCAATGTTTTCACTTGAAGCTTCCACCAAGATGAAGCTGCTTCTTGGAACATGCAGGTCGCATAAAGGACCTTCTGGTTCTCACTACATCCGCTAATGGAGAGAACTGTCTCCATCTTGTCAATCCAATTGTAGAGCCCAATGGCTCCTTCAGTGCCTTTGAATGACCAAGGCTTACAGGCCATGAATGTCTTGTAGGAGCATCCTTTGTCCAAGGCTCCTGATTCGGGTTCTGGGGTCTCATTCTGACGACCCTGACTAGATTCGGCCTTGCTGGCCTCATGTGTCGCAATCGCCTGCGCGATTATTTCCGCGAGTTCCTCGGGTGTCATGGAAATTCCTTTGGCTTTAGTTGGAGGCATTCTCGCTTTAAAAGAGAATGGAAATATATCAAACTTAGCGCATGTACTCTGAGCACATAATGTTATCATTATTTACTACACTGTGTGACCCGTGTTCCTAAGTGTGTGTATAGTTTCTTTTGAAAATATTTTCTTTGAAAAGTATTTCATGTGATTCCCCAACGGTTATAGTCTAGGTTAAAACTTCTTTTCCTAGTTCGCTATAACCAGTGCTCTGATACCAATCTGTCACACCCGGCCCTGAGCGGCGGAAACAGCCGGGCGCGCGCGAGTGGGGATTGATAATTAAGCACGGGCCATTGCAAACATTCAAAGATTTTCATTGAGCAAGAAAAGTTTAATACATTACATTGTTTAAAAGTTACATAAAAACATCCAAGTATAACAACTGTTGAAGATTTCCAAGCCATATCCCTTTGCGCGGCGGGAACAACCACGCGCATCGAAGGGATAGAACTAAAATCTTCCAAAAAGCTAGTTTTAGATGTTCAGCGTGAGGTGCTCTAAGTGTGACTCCATGCGCTACCTAGATATCTCCTGAAAGACACGTAAAAACATTTGAATCAGTATAAACTGAGTGAGTTCACAAGTTTGAGTAACTTGATAAATCGTATTGCATCATAATCATTCTGAAACATAATTCTGATAGCATCATTAAAACACATGCTTGGTAAGACAGTTCTATCAACATATTCTGATAAATTCGTTCCGCAGGTTACGCGCGAACATTTCTGGGAACTGTGCTCGTCTATGCAAAGTGGCGCTGCCACTACGAGCTAAAAATAAGTAATACCGTCCCGCGGGTTACGCGCGAACGTTTCAGGAAAATGTGCTCGTCCATGCAAAGTGGCGCTGCCACTACGAGCTAAAACAATGTATTATCGTCCCGCGGTTTACGCGTGGACATTTCTGAAAAACCGTGCTCGTCTATGTAAGTGGCGCTGCCACTACGAGCTAAAATAACGTATTACCGTCCCGCGGGTTACGCGCGGACGTTGTGCCGGAAAACAAGGCGCTCGTCCATGCAAAGAGGTGCGACCCCTACGAGCGGGCTCAAACCCATAGTACTGCCCCATGACCATACTAGGCACTCGTCCATGCAAAGAGGTGCGACCCCTACGAGTGGGTGGATCAAACCAGCAGTCCCTACCCTTAGAGTTCCAATGGTAAAGTGATCACTTACTCGTTCTTGCGCACTCATATCGAAAACCATAGATAACTGTTTGCATTGCTCGAAAACTCACCATAATGAATTATAAGTTAAACACATAATCGCTTGCATTGTTCGTAAATACACCATGATAAAATGTAATTTAAACACGTGTCCCTCGCCCCGAAAACAGGTTAAAAACAGTGAAAATAGTGAAATGGGGGCTGTGAGACTCACCTGTGGTTCTTGTTAAGGGATTAATCGAGATTCGGGTTTTCTTGGTGTTGGCCTCGGAATCGAAGGTCTAGAATACGATTAAATAACAAGAAATCTATATTAAGATCAAGATATAAGGGTTGGAAAGTAGATCTCAAGGTTATAATCTCGGCTTACCTAGTAACAGGATCGGAATTGAAAATCAAATAGGTGCTTGGGAGATGATTCAGGGCAGATTTGCAGTTTTAAGAGAGAAGTTTGAAGTGTGTTGAGTGATAATTTTAGGTTACATATTTATAGGCAAACTCAATGGAACACAATCCCTTGATTTAGGGGATTGTAATCTTTTCATATCTAGGTGTGATGATGATAAAGTATGGAAAGTATTATTATTTATTCAAAAGTGGAGGAGTGGGTAAAAGATTCTGATTTTCGCAGGACATGCAGGTCTGTGGTTGGTGAAAGTAGGGTGGCTGATAGTTGACTGTTCATGCTACAGTGTGCCTTTGCCAGTGCACAGTAAAAAGTAGAAATTTTCTGAAACACGTTACTGTTTTCTTTTGGGCGGGAATAATCCCCTTTATTCTGAAGGATACTGTGTTTTGTGCGTGTAACCTTGCGCGTACAGCCTTATGCGTGTAGGATTCTGCGTGTAGAATGTTTCTTTGCTGCGGGTAGGTACGTAACCTTCTCGCAGTCAGGGACATTGAGTTTCATTTGTAGATCCTCCAAGTGGTCTTGGTATTTCAACATAGTGATCAGTTATGTTGAAGTCAATTCCTTCTTGGAGCTTCAGACAAACTAGCTCTCAATGTTCCCGCCATGCGGGGAGGTTAGTTCCCTTCCGCACGCGCATAAACGATTTAGGGTGCACCCGCCTTAGCATCATGCGTGACGGTCAACCCATTAGACATCATAACGTTAAGGTACATATAAAGCCCAAACATTCGCGCATGGCGCATATAACATATGCCCACGCTGGTTCTTAACATGGTGCGCTCGCGCATGGCGCACATAACAAATGCACGCGCTGACTAACATGGCGCGCTCGCGCAGGGCGCACATAACAAATGCACGCGCTGACTAACATGGCGCGCTCAGCGCAGGGCGCACATAACAAATGCACGCGCTGACTAACATGGCGCGCTTAATATTCACAATCACCTAATTATTAGGTTGATTACTTAGTTTAAGGGATTGGGAATTTACCGGGTGTCACAAATCTGTACTGAGTTCCTGTTCAATCTTACTATGGACTTCCATTTCCTTAGAAGGGTGGTAAGTCGAAATTTCAGATTGACAGTACTGCGGAATATTTTCAGAAGTATCACTTGATATCTCTATTGGCATTTGTGGACTGCCAAGAAGGTACACTGGTTGGCTTTCGTATGGCAAATTGGGAACTGTTGGTTGCTCTTAACTAAAAAAGCTTGTATAATAGCTGTTATTACTGGCCATGTCTGATGGCTCGGGTTCAGGTGCAGGGTTTGAACGTCTAGCTACTCGGCGTCTGTACCCAAAGTAGTTTGTATAAGACATCAGCACAGGTTATGTTTAGGGATAGGTAGACTATCAATTTTTGTTTATCCCTACTTATTAAACAAGTGGTTAAAGCTTAGGTAATAACATACTAATACCTAATTTACTGAAACCAATGGCTCCAATACTAACAAGTCACACCCCGACTTAGAGCCTAAAAGTGTGACGCCCGGTTGGTACCTGTTTTGTAAATATATCAGAGTTGCGGGTATTTAGCGAATACATCGAAAACTTACTCGGGAATTAAATTTCGAGGTATTCAGTTTCAAAATATTGTTTTTATATTATTATTATTACAAGGATTATATATTAAAAATTGAGCCATCTTGTAATACGATAGTCTATCACCATGACTCTAATCCTTGCCTATAGTTACCTGCACTTAATTACCTTAGTTGGGAAAGATACGTTAGCGATGAGCCGGTGAAACGTTGGCTGACTCTTAAAAGATTTTATAGCAGTCATTAAATACAAATATAGTTTTCTGCTCACAATCTCAGCAGGAATGCCGGTCATTCCTGGGATTTGAACCACTGCCTTACACACATAATTCAAGAGTTCCCCGAGTCACGTAGCCCCTGTTGGGAGAACTTGTCATTCTAGAGTTCCCCAAGCCACGTAACCCTGTGTTGGAGAACCGGTTATGACTGACTTTATCTGCATGCCTGCTTAGTCAGTTATGTTTGGATCCAGACACATGTGGAATCAGTCTGAGTTGCTTTTATTTTCTATTTTGTATTATAACGATTTTAGAGATCATGTAATCTCATGCAAATGTTTATCAGACTATTTGTAATAAACAACCTATTTACTACAAGGGTAAAAATGTCTATATGTAAAAGGTTTAACGTATTCACATGCGATTGTCGGTTTTGAGATGTTTGAAAACCTTTCCTGTCTGTATGATGTTAACCTATAGTAAAATAGGTTTGTATAAATACCTTGATGGTGTTTCTTGATAAAGCTGCAGACCTTAAGTTTGGTTTAACCTTGATAAATGTAAGACCCCGAACCCCGGGAATCCTACAGTTAGTAATCATATCCAAAATTTCACAAAAATTTAAAACCCAAATGAATTCACTTTATTTCGAAAACAGTTCAGAGTATAGAATCAGCGAAAATCGTAAGTGTCAAAAACAAATTCCCAAAAAAAAAAAATGGGAGGTATGCCTAAAACCAATTTAAATGCGTTTAATAATAATTAAAAGTAAACAGTCTTCATTATTAGTTTCCCCGACTAGATATGCCTTCAACCATCCGAGTAGTCTCGAGCACGTCTAAGCGGTAAGCATCCTCCTCTTAACCTGAAAATCAATCTAACATACACACAAAGTCAGCTTGAGCTGAGTGAGTTCAAGTTTTATAAGTAACATCCATAATTCAGATTTATTTAATAAATATAAAAAGATTTGGAGAAAATCATAAGTAATTAGATAAATACTTTTCTCTTGGTCAACACGCAACACGGGCCTCCTCACCCCGGGTCTTCCCAGAGTAATATATTTAACCCGGCCGCGGTTTAACAAAAACCAACAAAATCATGCAACACGAGCCTTCTCACCCGGGTCATCCCCAAGTAATATATTTGACTCGGTCACAGTTTAATAAAACAAAAATCACGCAACACAAGCCTCCTCACCCCGGTCTTCCCCAAGTAATATATTTGACTCGGTCACGGTTTAACAAACCTAAACACGTGATACGGGCTTCCTCACATCGAGTCTTCCCCAAGTAATATATTTGACCCAACCACGGTTTAGCAGAACAGCGGCCCTCCTCACCCCGGGTCTTCCCCAAGTAATATATTTGACCCGCTGGGACATAAACATGCAACACGGGCCTTCTCACCTCGGGTCTTCCCCAAGTAATATATTTGACCCAGTCACAGTTTACCAACACATACACATTCACATACACACTTACAAACATCTAATTCAAATATTCAACCAAACAATATCATCACATACAATCCATAAATAATGGATAATCTAGGATATAATACTAGGCCTAAGAGTATCCTCGAGCCTAGACCATAAGTAATATATATAACCTTAAGGAATATATGACCATAAACGAGTCTAAAATATCCAAAGGCATAGAATATAATCCACACATACTTTCATAAATGCACAAATACAAATAAGGCTATGTAATACCATAGCCGGCTATTACATGTTAGGGGTGTTCTTCGGGTTATTTATTCGGGTTTCGGGTTGTTTGGGTCGGTTTGTTCGAGTTTGAGCTTAAAACAAATTGACCCAAGAACCGACCCAAATAAGTCCGGTTTGTTCGGGTTTCGGGTTGAACGGGTCGGTTAATTCGGGTTGGGTTTCGAGTTTAACAAATTAAAAAAATATATTCACCTTTGACAATATCATAAATTAAAAAACCGTATTCCAAGCCGTTATAAAACCATAATATACAACCATATTCAACAATATCATATGTATTATTTAGCAAAACGTAAAATTTATCATACAAGCATGCATTAGACCGAATGAAGGAGTGTTGTAATATGTGGATCAATACTTGTGTGAATTGAAGAAACATGCTCAATACATATTTGTTTAAATACTATACTATTTAAGTTTTTGAACTGAATATACATTCTCAACATGTTTTATGGTCATTAACGCATTGGGATGTGATAAATCCAATATTATCGGAGTCTCGAGAACAATCGAACAAGAATACATAAAGTCAATGTGTTACTTCACCGCTAAACTACCCTATAAAAATTAGGGATACATGCATCAATGTATTATACTTCGAGTTATTCGGGTTAACCCGAATTTGGGTATTTCAACCCAAATACCGACCCGAATATTTTATCTCGGATTCGGGTTAGGAGCTTAATCGGTTCGGGTGAATTCGGTTCGGGTTATTCGGGTCTCGGGTCGCTTCGATTCGGGTTCGTTATTCGGGTACGGTTAAAAAACACACCCTATTACATGTGGCAGGGGGATCGACCGCCACATGCCCGACTACCCGGTAGGCCCGAAAATTTAAAAAAAAATTATATATATATATATATATATATATATATATTGTTATAAAAAAATGTATTTGAACTTGTAGTCTAACATCTTTAAATTGTTTAGCCCATGTAAAATCATGTCCATTGTCCAATTGCCCAAATTATTTGTAGGCACATAGCCCAATTACAAAATTCTTTTTATTGTTAATTGTTATTATTATTCTTAAAAATAGAAAGTTAGAAACGTAGGCAGAAAGAAAGCAGAGGGCTAAGCCTGAGCGCCAAACAAGAAACAACCACCGCCGACCCGTCGTTCACCGTTCACGCCGTCCGTCTGTCCGTCGCCGCTCGCCGGACCATCCGTCGCCGTCGCCGGACTCCAGCCTCCGATTCTCCAAAATTCTGAAATCTGAATTTCTGATCAGGTTAGTTATTTTTTTGATTAATTTTATAAAAGTTATTGACTTAGAATAATAAAATCTTAGATGTAATTGTTCATAATTCATGTTTTGTTTGTTTATTGAATTATGTTGAAATTCAGTTATTAATCAGTTTGTTTAGCGAATAGACGACAAGACGAATAACACATTTAACTAAATAACTAACTGAACTCGGAACTAAACAACTAATATTAATATATATTGTTTTGCAGGAAAAATGCCTCCTAAATACAAATACCTATCGGGTAATGAAAAACGTAAAAAGAGGAAACGTGAGGAAGAACTAAGCAAGTCTCAATCTCGGATATATTTAAGTTTTTTACAAAACAACCTGAAACTTCTAGTGTTAATGAAGAACAAGAACGTGTTTATGTTGATGAAAATGTGATTAATGTCGAAGCTAATGTTAATGTCGATGAAGATGATATTGATGCGGATGTTCATGTTGACAAAGACGATATTGATGCGGATGTTCATGTTGATAAAGACGATATTGATGTGGATGTTCAAGTAGATAAAGATGATGTGGATGAAGATAATGTTGATGCTAATATGGATGGTGCTAATGTTGATGGAGCTAATATAAATACAAGCATTGATATTTTTGATCCTAGAAATTGGGATGGCCTTAATCCTTACATGATTAATATTTTGGTTGAGAAAGGTCCAAAACGAGATTTTTCTATTGATAAGGGTCCGGTGAATTCAATTGGAAGACGGTTTTCTAAAAGCATGTATACTAGACATCTATCTAATGGGGAGACTTGTGATAGAGTATGGCTAGTGTATTCAAAGGAGGTTGACAAGCTATTTTGTTTTTATTGTAAACTTTTTAGAAAAGGGCGTCCGTAAGGTGGGTTAGATAGCTATGGTTTTACGAATTGGAAGAACGCTTCCGTTAGATTTAAAAATCATGAGCTTAGCATCGAACATTTGAAGAGTATGAAACAATGGTTTGAAATGCGTAAAATGTTGAATTGTAAGGAAACCATCGACAAAGTAGCATACGAACAATTCAAGAAAGAAAGAGATTATTGGATAGAAGTTATTTTTAGGATTATTGCACTTGTGAAATTTCTTGCTAAAAATGGTTTAGCATTTCGGGGATCCTTCGAGAAGTTATACCAAAAAAATAATGGAAACTTTTTGGGATTGATTGAGATGTTGGAAGAGTTCGACCCAATTATAAAAGAACATTTACGCCATATTATGAGTGATGAACTCAACATACATTATCTTGGTCACAATATCCAAAACGAGTTTATCGGTTTACTAGCACATCGGATTAGATCGGAAATCATCGAGAAGATAAAGCAAGCAAAGTATTATTCTATCATCCTTGATTGCACTCCGGATATAAGTCACCAAGAACAAATGTCTATAATTGTGAGGTATGTCAATATCAATTTAAACTCTAATGCGGTTACCGTTGAGGAATCTTTTTTAGGTTTTCTAGTTGTTGATGATACCACCGGCTAGGTTGATGTTACACTTGAGGAGTTAAATTCTCTTGGTCTTGATGTCAATAATATACGTGGTCAAGGCTATGATAATGGATCAAACATGAAAGGAAAACATCAAGGAGTTCAAAAGAGATTCTTAGATATAAATCCTAGAGCTTTTTATGCCGCATGTGGTTGTCATAGTCTTAACCTTGTACTATGTGACATGGCAAACGCTTGCACTAAATCTAGGGAAATTTTTGGTGTCATACAACGGATTTATAGCGCCTTTGCTAATTCTACTAAGAGGTGAGCGGTTTTGAAAGACAATGTTAAAGGGTTCACTCTTAAGTCAATGTGTCCCACTCGTTGGGAAAGTCGTGTGGATAGCGTTAAACCGATTAGATTTCAACTTTCAGATGTAAGAGAAGCCTTGCTTGAAGTTAGGGACACCAATAACGATAATAAAACTCAAAGCGATGCTCGTACGCTAGTAAAGAATGAATTTTGTGAGTTTGAATTTTATTTAGCAATTGTTATTTGGTATGAAATATTATCATCGGTGAATGTCGTTAGCAAAAGATTGCATTCCAAGGATATGATTCTCGATGTGGCAATTAAACAAGTGAAGAAATTGATTAAATACTTCAAGAATTATAGAGAAGTGGGGTTCCCTAAGGCAATTGTTGATGCTAAAAAAATTGTCATTGAAATGGGTGTTGATCCGGTATTCTCTCAAAGCCGTCCGATTATTAGGAAAAAACAATTTGACGAGTCTCGTGAGCAAGAAGTTTTATTTTCACTCGAGGAAAACTTTAAAGTTAACTACTTTTTATGTATTGTTGACCAATCAATTTATTCTCTTAAAACAAGATTCGAACAATACGAAAAACTATTTGGTTTTTTGTTTCCTAAAAAGTTGAAGGCGCTTGATGAAACAAAACTTAAGTCGTGTTGTTATACTCTACATGAAGCATTGAAGCATGGAGAAGAGTCCGATGATGACGACGAGGAACTTTTTTTGGAGTTGAAGTTGTTCGAGACATTTTTATCAAGTGATATTGTCACCCTTTTAGATGCTTTAAACAATGTGGTGCAACACGGTTTTTTTCCTAATGCGGTAAATGCATATCAAGTGTTGTTGACTATTCCGGTAACCGTGGCTTTGGCTGAAAGAAGCTTTTCAAAATTGAAGTTGTTGAAGACTTACATGCGATCCACAATGTCCCAAGAAAGACTTAACGGCTTGGCGATGATATCTATTGAAAGCGATGTGTTGGAAAGCATAGATTATCAAGAATTGATTGAGAGTTTTGATTCAAAAAATGCAAGGAGAGCATCGCGTTTCGTTTAGGTATTTAAATTAGATTATTTTGCTACAATATTTATATTTTGTGTATTGAAATTACTATTATCATCATTACATCGTATGATTTACTTTTTTTTATGAGTTATCGAGTTTATTTTTTGCTTAAGTCTTTAGGCCCGAATTTAGGCTCTCCTCTGGCCCAAAATTTTTTAGCCTTTCTCGGAGCCGGCCCTGTGTGATACCATCCAAATAGTTTAAACGAGCAAAATCGGGTTAAATTGAAATAGGGTGTGTATGCTAGCCCAAAATGTAAAAAGAGTTAAAAAGGGGCATCATGAACTCACCTGACAAAAGGCACACAATCACCACGAGCTAGAGACCCCTAAGTATTCCCACAACTCAAAGGCCTGTCGGTTTACACACGATCATTACTAACGATACCGAAAAGACTCGTTTATCCTGTGAGGCGTTCTAACAAGATTCGAGTTACGTAGAGCCTCAACCTCACCAATTTCAATTACAACAGCCCCCGGGGCCTTTTATTTACCAAAACGACCTTTAGGTACTCCTGGGAATAAGGAATTCCCAAACTACCCCCAGAGGTTGCTAGATAAGACGAATATGCGCGTTTATGAGTTGTTTATGCTCTTAGTAACCAACTCAGCCCCGTGTGGACCAAATTTAATAAAATCACAGCCAACAAGTCCACACAACGCTACACGAGTTGGATGGGTCGGTAATTCGCAAGCACGACGCACAAACTACCAATAAACGCGAATTTGCGTTTGTACCGACCCGTTTGAGAAACTGACAACCACTTCAGCCCCATTAACATAAAAATTAATTTTTTCACAGCCCATATAACATACCAAGGCTACACAATTTGAATTGGTTGTTAATTCCCTCAAACAACACGCTAAACACGACAATTAAAAATCTAGACAACCGAAATCCTAGTTTCTCAATCTATAGACAATTGATCAATCAAATGAGCTTCATAGCTCACGATACTAAAGTATAACCTATATGACATACCTAGGAAGATGACGGAGCAAAAAATCTCTTAAAACATCCCCAAAAGAACACAATTGGACAGCCACCGGTTTATCCTAAAACGAATGAATTGATCAATAACGAGTATAACATGCAGATTTTAGCACGCAAAGAGGTATTTTATTTCATAGGAAAAACATAGAATTAAATTATGAAATTTTATCAGAGTTGCATAAATGTCTTAGGTTTATAAAAATATTTTTATTATATTTTTCTAGTAGACACAAAAATGATAAAAATTCCTCCAACACAGAAAGATACATGCAGCTATTTCAATATGCAGCAAAAGTGTTTTATTTGTTTAAAAATCATTACCAAACCAAATTAAACGATTCCAATTGGGTTGTAATATTAACTAAAAATATGAACTTTCAGAAGTGGAATCAACCAATTTGGACTTTTCATAAAAGAGTTATGATGTCGGAAAGATAGACCAGAATCCGTCACCCCGCATCATCTTTGACACACAATTTTATAAAATCATAAAAACCATTCAAATCTCGTCCAAAAATTACAAATTATACCTTTCTGGAAACTAGACTCAAATTAGAACATCATGGAAACAAGAATCGATCAAAAACAATGAGTTACCATCGAGTTACAGACCAAACTATAAACGAGTACGAATCTGTCAGAAAGCTGTTATCATCAAAACTCAACCCTAACATGTTCAACAAAGGGTTTAATGGTGGAAAAGAATTATATTATGATGTAAGCAACCTTGGACTAGACTCGGGATGTCCGGAGCTTGGCTGGAGTGGCACAAAAATGAGGTGGAGGCTGCAATATGGTAGCCCATCGGAACAGGAAGGAAAGGAATGAGAAGTAGGCTAGGGTTTACTTGTTATAATAAAACAATAACACTCTAGCCCCTCAAACTTGAAAAATGTGATAACTTGGATGAAATATTAAATAATTAACTTACGAGAATGACAAGGAGGTCCCCGAGGAATGCCAGATCGAGTCCCGGTTAAAATACAAACCCTACAAGATTAAAACCTTTTAACAGAAATTAACGAACGTTACAATAAAGTTGCAGTCGTTTATGAAAATATACTTGTATTTATATATGACGTTTGGGATAGCATGCTTTGGACCAATAGGTTCTATCATGTTGGTAAGTTTCTCCAGGTAAGTAAACAGGTCCCGTTGTTGATTGAGATTTGTACGAATTACTTTCCTTAGGCAAGAAACTTACTACTAGTGACACCCCCCTTCTAGTTACTACATGCCCGTCAAAATATATAGTTTTGATAACATTACTTCATATAAAAGTAACGTCATTTCTTTTGTAATAATATTAGTTAGAATATAGAATATAGAAATATTTCAAGGATAAAGACTTTAACTTTGACTAGGTCTAAAGATCATAACTCTACAAAATAAATTAAACGTAATCTCTACCTTAAATCAATAACTCTAAAATAAGAATAATAAAGAAAATGACAACTTGTCGTAGGGCTTCGATAATAGAGACGTTTTGGACGCTAGCATTGCTTTAGGACTTTGTATCTTGCACGTATTTCAAGAAAACGATCATTGGTTAGCCAGGAAGGTTGGGGCATGAATTCCTGGGTTAAATGTGTGTTGAAGAAAGTGTTTTGGGATGAAAGGAGCTCAATCCCATAGCCCCTCCCCCCCTCTTTTATAGGCATTTTCGGGCTCCCATCGGGTATCGCGATGGAGCCTGGGCTATGACCGTCGCATATCACGACGCCGCAATTCATGAGTTCATGCCACGTGTTGACACATGGTTGGACACGTGTACTCGGTTACTTAACATGGGCATCACGTATCGTGATGGTCTAGTTGGTTTGGCCAGCGCGTAGCACGACACCGCCATTTTCTAGATCTTTTTGAACTTTCATCGCGTATCGCGATGGAATTATAATTATCCGCCGCGTAGCGCGATGGGTCTAGAAAACCAGAATTTTTATTTTTAACCCTTTAACTTTAAGATTTGACATTTTTCGATCAAACTTAAATGAGAAGGTTTCGAGATGCTACATATGGACAAAACTTGAAGTGATATACAAGATCCTTCATTGGTTATTATTTCTTTAGCCTAAAGGTTGTGAAGCACCCTAAACAATGGGGCAACTTTTTATTAATGATAACCAAGGCACGTGTTCTTTTACTTTAATAGTATTTTCACTATTTATACTATATATAATATAGGAGTGAATGACCTTTTAAATTTTAAAAAGTTTAATATTTAATGTTTAATGTATAATCAACAATGCATTAAAATTTGAAAATACATAAGCAATATTGTATTTTGGTCATATGAAAAATACTAACAATAGTGGTCCTTCAACTTTAACCATTTTTTTATTAATTTGTAATATAGTTTACATTTACCCCTTATTTAAACCAAATACCCCCCATGACTTTTTAACGGTCATAAAATTTTCACACGTTAATATTTTTTATTAAAAAATACACCACAAAAAAGTGTATTTTATTCTTTTTAAATTGAATATGGTATTGCTATACTTTTAATTTTAAAAAAACTAATATGATACGAAATTACGAGTTAGGACCGACAATAGGTCAGATAGGGTGGGATCTGGTCATGTATAAGACCGTATTATGGTCGAAACGGGTTGATACAAAAATATGGTTAATATGGTTAAAGTCGGCTCGGTACGGGTTTGGGTCGAAAGGGGTCAAGTAAGAATGTTTTGAGTTTGAACGGTGACAAGTTAGAACGAGATTTGAGTCAAAACAAGTTGGTTTATAAAAAATTATTTATATAAAACTACTACATATTTAAGCTTTACTTCTTATTTTTCTCCACCTGTTACATGCGTTTAGGCAACTGTTACACGAATGACATTGTGTGATGCACTTACCGACATCGGTTACAAGTCCGATGTCACGCTGTGCACATACCGTCATTGGGTTACCGTCATTCCATTGCAAGGTTATGCACGTGTTGACACTGGTTACGCGTTCGATGCTGTGTTTGCATACGTAACCGCAGTATCGCGCGGACACTCAGCTAGTTATGTGAAACTTATTTTTATTATTGAGTTTCGGTTAAAGAGATTAATTTACTCTTCAGATATAGCTCTGAAGTTTCTTCGAAAGGAAAATTTGATATGAAATTGGTCTAAATTTGAACTTAAGAATCTTCAACTAACATGGAAATGCAACTAAACACATAGGAAGTAAGTTTGATAAAATGTGATTCATTCTGTTCTCATATGTACATAACAACGCAATTATCATGGGCGTGCAACGCAATTATCAGGGGCGGCGTTTTTTTGTCACTAAGCTAATAAAACTGTCATAGTCGCCTCATATATATTACGCTATATTTTGTGTAGGATGAACATGAACAATAACAAGCTAGGTTCAAAATGTTGAAAAGGAATATGGTAAATACCATTAATGCATAATTGTTATTCGAAATGTATTAAACATTTTTGTGTCACTAACTAAATGATCATTTTCTATAATTGCATCTTTAAAGTTAGTTTAAACATCTCTCTTTTATTATATTGTATTTGTAGGACTGGTAGATCATCCAACTTAATGACTACCCACCAACTTAGGTTATCTTCTTTTTAGAGGCTCAATATTATAAAAGAAAAGAGAACCACTTGCAAGTCGCAAGAGGCTTAAAACATACAAGGAAATGAAAATAACTAAAACACCAAGCAAAAAATCTTTTACAACCGTTTAAATAAGAAAAATAAAGAAATTAAACATGCACCATTTCTCCCACTCCAAGGCAAGCCCTCATGTTTACTCCTACGTTTGATCCAAAGAAACGAAGTTGCCTTGATGTCATACACAAAATTATTCATTGAGAATTTTTTATTATTAAAAATCTTATTATTTCGAGCCTTCTAAATCATCCAACATGTGACTAATAAAATTGCTTGGGTCACTTCACGTTTCGCCACTTTTTTTACATGCTTATTAGGATACTCTAAAAGATCCCTCATGGTATCAAAATTAGTGGACTTTGGTAACTTTACCCAATCGTGGATAATCAACCAAACCCATTTAGCCACCCAACAATGAACCATAAGATGTACCGATGAATCCTAATTCATATTGCACAAAACACATGTATCGTTTCCAACATCAACACCTCTCGTTAAGAGTGCTAATTTTGTAGCAATACGATCTAAAAGTAACCTCCAAGCAAAAAAATTTACCTTAATGGGAATGCATTTCAGCCAAAAGGAACTGTCAGCGACATGATGCACCTTGTTGTCCAAACAATTTTGAAATTTAGCATGGAACTGGGGCCGATCTAGGTATCTTGTACCATCTTTATACCCAGCTAACATTATTATTAGACCACACATAACAATATTTAACAAAAATATCTTTTTGTTTCAAATAACGAGGGGAATATTATTTTTAATGACCTGTCATTTATCTAATTGTCAAGCCAAAACAAGATTTTGTCTCCCATACCCATTTTTTGTTGTATCCTTTTCCAACATATTATGATTACTCATTAGTTCATCTTGATCCAATTTATGTATAGCGTTTTAGGTTCTCCTAAGAGATTAGAGATTTTTTAACCGGAATTAATCCCCAAGATTAAACATTCGTATGAACAGCAGAAATAATTTTAACCAAGATACAGGACTTACAGTTTTTATATCGAGACCACCATTTAGCAAGTAGAGCAATGTTGGTTGCATTCAAACTCCCGATCCCAAGACCACCCGATCTTTATCTCGTATTATTTTTTTGCCACGCGACCTAATTGATTTTATCCTTTTCACCATCTCCACCAATAAGAACTTTCGCCGTTTGGACTCCAATTGTTTTAGCACTTTAACCAAGGCACGAAAGATTGAAAAATAATAAACCCCCAAACTACCAAGGAATGATTTGAGTAATGTTAGTCGAGCTCCAAAACATAACGTTTTCACCTTCCATTTTGATAGTTTTGTATCAAACTTATCTAGGATAGGCTGCCAATTTCTTGTAAAGCCCATGTTTGCTCCAACCGGTAAACCTAAATGAAAGAAAGGTAACTTATCAAACTTGCAATTAAGAACTGCAGCCATTGACTGAACCTTCACCCCATAAAGTGTGCTTTTATGAAGGTTAACCTTTAACCACAAGGTCACGAGGAAGCATCTTAGAATTCTTTTTAGATTTGTGAAATTAGAATGACACCATTCCCCAAGGAATACCGCGTCGTCGACATAAAATAAGTGTGAAACTAGCAGGCCATTCCATGGTGTTTCTATTCCTTTGAACAATCCTTCAAAACAGATTGTTCTAATAGCAACGTGTAAGGCTTCCATTGTAATAATAAACAAGAACAAAGATAACGCATTACCTTGATGAACCCCCTCCGAATTTTGAACTCCGAAGTTGGTGAACCACTAATAATAATGGGCAAACGTGCTGATAAAAAAGTGCCTTTAGCCCACAATATCCATTTCTCCGGTAACCTCATTTGTGATAAGATGGAGTTTTACGCCAATTAACAGAGTCAAAAGCTTTGTCAATGTCTACCTTGAACATCATCGAAGGCAAATTCGTTTTTTACACCAAGAGACAATTTCATTAAGAATCAACACACCTTCTGTTATGTTTCTCCCACCTTCTGTTGCAAATTCTCATTTCAATTAATTGCCATTTTCATTAATTACAATTTAATTTGATGGATGATTCGTTGCTATTTTCATTTATCACTTATGGGCCTTTGGCTTGTTGAAACTTTCTATCACATGAATAACCCCCCCCCCCCCCCCCCCTTTAATATTTACTTACTTTCAAAACGATGTTAACAAAATGGGGGCCTTTGTTGTTTGGAGGCCTCAAGTCCTAGCTTGGCCCATTAAAACTATTGGGCCGGCCCTGCTAATTTGCCCACATGCATGAAAATGGTTTAGAATTTTAACCACATCCAATTCAAACACGTTCCAAAATTTCTTAATAAATTTGAAAGTGAATTCATCCGGGCCAGGAGATTTCTCCCCACCACAATCCCACACAGCTCGAATGAGGTAAAAGGAATAGTTCTCATCCATTTTATCAATAAAATTTTTGAAATCCAGGTGCTTCCTTACAATTCTAGAGGATGAGGGTTTAAACCAGCTTACTGCAAGGTGCAAATAAAGGTAATTAAGAAGTTTAGTTTGCCGTTCAAAAAAATTAGATCTCTTTTATCAATTGGAATATACGAAGTAAATAGACACTTCTTGTGTAAATTATGTAACTTGATACACAACTTTTATATTCGATTTATTTGATTAATTACATAAATAAATATGTGTGTGGGTCTATTTAATAACAAAAGAGAAAGCTAAAACATTTTTGAAAACAAGTATTTATTTTCAAGAGTGTCATTAAATGTCTTATGAAGTAGCAAGATATTTGGTTTTACTAGCCTTCATCCACTCCCAACTACTTTAGTTTTTAAGATATGTCTATTCTAGTGAATAATATTTTCCATACATGGCAATAGTTATAGCGTAGACTATTATGACATAAATTCACCCACCAACCAAAACCTGCAAAACCATGTGATTTCAAACTCATCTAGTAAATCAACGCTGTATTAATACACAACCAACAAACATCAATTAAATGACCCTCATCAATGTTTCCTTCTTTATACACACATACGTATATACGTCATGGACTCTTTGGATATAAAATTGCAACCGATTCTCCCTCACACATACATCACATAACAGCATGAAATAGGCGACGTACGTATGCACGCTAAAGATTGTGGATACATGAAATTGAGGTTGGTTTTTCATTTATCTAGCTTTTTCTGTGACTGCATAAGATTAATCGTTTTATATTAAAAAGAAAACAAAGAATACGTGGTTAGATGAGAGCTTGGTACATCTTAATTATATTGTACTTACACTTGTTGAGACGCCGGAGTTGGCGTACATCTTAATTATATTGTACTTACACTTGTCTTTCAAATGGTTACTTATATTAATTCAAATCTCACTAGTAAACATCTTGGATTGTTATCGCCAGGGCCGGCCCTGGGGTGGGGCCGGGTGGTCAATCGACGACCCCAGGCCCGACACCTCGCTAGGCCCAAACTTTTATTTTTTTTAAATTATATGTATTTTTATGAAAAACGATATGCATATTTAATATTTAAACTCAATAATATAACAACTAGCTTGGTCTAGTGAAAAAAAGGGTTTGACTCTCAATCAATAGGTTATGGTAATTTCATTTGAGAAATGCTTAATCCTATTTTTATACTAAAATTTTTTACACAACCCAAATATTAACCAAGTAAGCTCATTTAAAAATTACATTGTTTAAAATCCAACAAAATACTCCTTTACTTAAGGTTCCAAAAATTTTTCGCCTTCTGCCCAATTTTTTTTTCAGTTCTCGGAACCAGCCCTGATCGCTGTTCATAAAATTATAAACTTTCAGAAAAGATAAAAATAACCCTCTATCTCTCTTCCGGTTGGTCTAGCATTACCGGAAACACGAATGCTCTAAAGGATGAAAATCGATTAATAATGCAAGCTAGCTGAATTAGAGTTTGCAACTTGTAATTTATCATTCTTATTGCAGCCAGCAACTTTCATCGAGAGAGAAAACTAGTTATAATTGTAGTACAAGCAGGCCTCCAATTTTGTATAATAGGAAAAATAGAAAATATATATAACCTTTTTAATCAATTAATTTGAACTACGTATTATTAAATGCTACTAAAGTCCAGCTGTTGAATTTGGATAGTTAACATTTATATTTCTAAATATTTAATAACTTATATAATACCATAAAATAGCTTTTATTAAACAAATAAATTAGTTTTGGATCTTCTCCTTGCTTTTTGGGATTGATTCAGCATTTTTTTTAAATTGAAATAATTAATATTTTAAGTATAGGTCTTAATGTTCCAAATGCCAAAGCCACGAAGCTGTCTTAACTAGGTTTTTGACGTTTTAATCGGCGATTTAGACCATATCTGTCAAACTCGGTGGTTCCAACATTGATGGATCAAACCAATTTTATTCTATAGTATGGCTTCCAATGATTTTAGTAATCTGTTAAATATATATTATTGAGGAATCATAAAAAAGAATATTAAGTTTCTATGCTCACTACCAAATAGTATCTTGAACATATTATATTATAGCTCTAGACAATCAGTTTAAAATAAATTTATATGAAGAATCCTTGATAGTTTGTAATAATGTTGGTGGTGAAAAGACAAATATTTAAGTAGAACTTGGCATTATGTTACGCTTTGCTATATAACTTTGGTTGAAGAGGTCATGTTCATGTTAGCAAGATCAATTCTATAAATCTTACTAATTACTAATCTTGCGGTATCAAACTTCACAAAAAAAGATTAGTAAATAAAGAATGCAGTATCTTTAAAAAAAAATGTTAATTTCACTAAAAAAGAAAAGGAAAAAGAAAAACTTAATATCTTTTTAAGCAATTTGTCCTTTATTACTAAAAGACTTTTAAATAGTTTTAATGTTGTGTAACTCTGTTTTAAAAGAAACAAATGTTTTTGGATTGATCTTGGTATCATCAACCAAAGAATCCCAGTCAAAAAGATTCTAAACGGGTCGGGTCATAGTAAATCAATAACCCGGCCGCCCTCCCGCTACACTAACACCACTACAATATAAATTGACACTCACAACTAACTTTACACATTGATAAACATATCACGTTCTTCAAAAACAAACCAAAACAAGTAATATGGATACAATAAGTGAAAGAACTGAGAAATCATCATACACAGACCCTTCAGTCGTTATGGATTCGATCCAAAAACAACAATCGCATAAGGTATTGTAGCGCATGATACGATATTTTTTTTGTGATCCTCATGTAACATATATATATATATATATATATAGATAGGATTAGTATCATTTGAGAACTCTTAAATTATTTAAAAACTTGAATGAACTCTTAATAACTAACGTTTTTTATAAAAATTTTTGTATATTGATGTTATTTAAGTGTAGTTTTATCAGTTTTGACATCTATATTTACGATTACAATTATGAAAATTAGTTTTTTTACGCATATCTATGTTTTTTTACACGTGTAAATTTTTACCACATAAATTTTACACATGTGTAACTTGTGATTTATATATGTAATCAATTTTTTTTTTATAAATATGATAAAACAAGTCTCAAATAATGTTAATATATAAAAAAAGTTAAAAAAATATTTGGTTTTTAAGAGTTCCTAAAAGTTCTTAACTTTTTTTGAGTTCTCAAATGAAACTAACCATATATATATATATATATATATATATATATATATATATATATATATATATATTCTGGATTTCGCAGACATTAGAGACGATATCAAGTGCGAAGATGACAGTGGTGAGCAATGGTTGTGTTGATTTTAGAGGGAGGGCTGCTGATAAGCAAAAAACCGGTGGTTGGAGAGCCTCTCCCTTCATTATCGGTATAACAACTTATCATAATTTTGATTCGTTTACTAAATAAAACTTTTTAAGGCAAATTTTTTATATCTTTAGAACTTGAATCTATGATCTTTGGATGTTTAAGATACAGTCTCTGTCATTAAGCCACTAAGCCCCATGATCGGTTACTAAAACAAATCGAATTTAATTGTATTTTATTCTAAAACCAAGTCAAATGGTATTTTTATAAAAGAAAATCTTTAAGGTAAACATTTAACCGGCCCAACACTATCAGAAAATAAACAAAGAGTTTTTAAAGTTTTTAAATAATCTTGTATCCTTAAGCCGGATTAGGCCGACTTATTTATTTTGTAACACTTGCCTGATCACATATATTAGTTTTAAGAATAAGAATTCTCCTTTTAATCTTTTTTTAGTTAAGAAAGGATGAACTAAATTGTTCTAAATAAATAGCTCAATAGTTATATGAATTATACCCCCTTAGTCAAGTCCTAGATCGATAATCAAACACCAAGTAAACGAATAACTCTCGTTTATATTAATCAGAAAATATAACTCAAAAAACTAATCAAACCCTAACTCGGTTTGACTCTTGATGAACCCTAACTCAGTTACACCAACTTCACTTATTCTAATGTTTAACCATAACTTGGCTTATATAGACTAACCAAACTTACTAATCAAGACATTACCAAATATAATAAACCCTAATAATTCTTGGGTTGGGTTTTACACTTAGACCAAACAACAATTGAGCCAACACTTACACACGTAATATAGCATTTTTTTTTTTTTAATTTTTAGTTATAAAGCTATATATAACTAACACACCAATAATGTATAAAAACTTTTTAAAAATGATAATATTTGTTGTATCGTAAAGTAAATCAGGTAGTGCCAACCTTTGAACCTTCGTAATAGATTCTCACTTCCTAGTTAACGCTATGGCGAATTTTCTTTGCAGTGAACGAGGTAGCCGAGCGGCTAGCATTCTTCGCGGTCGCGGTAAGCATGGTGCTGTACTTAGTAACCGAAATGCACCAATCGCTACCAAACGCCGCCACACACGTAACCGACTGGATAGGAGCCGCGTACGTCCTCACCCTAGTCGGGGCCTTCATTGCGGACGCATATTTAGGCCGATTCTTAACGATAATCGTCTTCTCATTCGTCTACTTCGCGGGCATGGTAATGCTGACACTCTCAGCAAAACTCGACAGCTTACGCCCCTCACTCTGCCTCAAAAGGCCATGCCCGCCTGCATCCGACGGGCAAACGGCGTTCTTGTACACCGCACTTGGTCTCATTGCGATTGGCACGGGCGGGATCAAGCCGTGTGTGTCTTCGTTTGGTGCTGATCAGTTTGATGAAGAGGATGAGCGGGAAGTAGTGAAAAAATATGCGTTTTTTAATTGGTTTTTCTTTGCGATTAATATGGGGGCATTGCTTGGGATTACGCTTATGGTTTATGTGCAGCAGGAGAAAGGGTTTGCATGGGGGTTTGGTATACCTACGATAACTATGTTTGTTTCCATTGTGATTTTAGCCGCTGGGTTCTCGAATTATCGGTATAAGAAGCCGATGGGGAGCGTTTTCACGAGGTTTTTTCAGGTAACGATATGATGTTTGTAATGATCGATTCGGGTTTTGGGTTTGGTTGAATTCTGTTTGGTTTTGCTACCTATATATTACCGGGCGTTGACTGATGATCGGTTTGGGTTTCGGGTTTGTTGGGGCTGGCTATTTTTCAGTCAAACCGAAACTGAATTCAAAATGATCTAAAATGAACCGAAAACAGAATTTGAATCATGTTCGGTTTCAAACTAAATTTTATCAAGACACTAACTAGACGAGTGTTTATCAGTATGGGTTTCAATTTTCAAATTCTTTGGTTTGGTAATTGGTTAAGGGGGTGTTTAGAATTTCTTATTTTGCCCTACTTATGACCTGTGAAAAAATTAAAAATGACTTATGGAGGCCAAAATAAGGAATTCCAAACTCCCTCTAAGCACTAATAGGCTATTAAAAAAACGCCTTCCATACGTGAGTTCGGTTTTCTAGGTTTAACCGAATTAAACATTTTAAAAAAGCTAGAGGCTTGAGAGGCACTTAAGAAAAAGCTTGCTCCAAATCGACTCATTAGCTCATACCAATTTTAAAAAGTCATGGCCCAATATTAGCAAACGAGCCAAACAAGAGTCAAAGTAACCAGCATGTTCGCTCGTTAACTAACTTGTTGATTCGCTTGTATGGCTCGTTTAAAATGTCAATAGATGTAAATATACAATATTAAAATAAACTAAACTTTTTTAGAAAAATAAACAAGTTGCCTTGAGCTTTTAAAAAAATCACGCTTTCAGCTCATTAGGATAAACTAGCCAAGTTGGGTCAGCCAGCTCGGTTACATGCCTAAATATATGTAAATTTGGTTTTCTCAGTTTCACGAGCTGAATCTCTTAAAACTGAATTAACTAATTCGGTTCGATTGAAAACCAAATCAACCAAACACGGAATATGTACTTCAGTTTAGTTTTAAACGGTTTCAGTTCGGTTTGACTTTCAATTTAACCAACATGTAACGGAATCTTAGCACCCTGAATCCGCCATTGCAGGTGATCGTGGTTGCCACGAAGAACCATCTCCGAGGAGCCCGCGTCATCTCCGACGACCAACTCTATGAGGTTCTGACACAACAATCCGACATTTTTGGTGCCCGAAAACTCACGCACACCAAACAATACCACTTCTTAGACAAAGCAGCCATCATCAAAGACCAAGAATCACCAACAACTCAAAACAGATGGAACCAATGCACAATAACACAAGTTGAAGAATTCAAATGCTTCATTAGGGTTTTACCCATTTGGGCCACCACCATTGCTCTTTCAATCTCCTTTGCACAACTCTCCACTTTCTTCCTCTCCCAAGCAGCCATCATGGACCGCAAACTCGGGTCAAACTTCCTCATCCCCTCGGGCTCGGTCGCAGTCTTTTCGGCCATTAACGCAATAATCCTGGTTCCCGTGTACGAAAAAGTTATCGTCCCGTTCCTAAGAGCCAAAACAGGTCATCGTCGTGGGCTCACGTCATTGCAACGTATCGGTGTCGGTCTATTTATTTCCATTTTCGCAATGGCGTCAGCCGCGGTGGTGGAACACAAAAGGCGGAACCATGCAAACCCTAAAACCCTAAGTGTGTTTTGGCTGTTTCCTCAGTTTTTTCTTATAGGAAGTGCTGAGGTTTTTACATATGTGGGACAACTCGAGTTCTTTTACGATGAGGCGACGGATGGTACGAGGAGCATAAGTAGTGCGATGTTCTTGAGTGAGATTGGGATCGGGAGCTGGCTGAGTACCGCGATTGTGAAGATAATCGAAAAGGCGACCGGAAAGGAGGAAGAAGGGTGGTTAAGGAATGATCTGAATAGGAGTAAGTTGGATTACTTTTATTGGATATTAATGGGGATTAATGTGGTTAATTTGGTGGTTTATTTGTGGGTTGCTCGGAGGTATAAGGGTAGAGATGGAGCAAGTGCTACTGGGAGTGTTAGAGATGAGTCTACGGTGGATGCATGATCATAATGTTATTATTTTTCATTGTTTTCCCACTAATTTGTTGTGTGTTGATTTTGTTTGATAGTTTGTGAATTTTAAACCTTTGTTTGTTTCTAATTTCTGTAGTACATGTAACGGTTAAGAAGTGTTTCAAATAGTGTTTGCTACCTAAACGGGCCTACACAGCTTTAAGAGCTATTTTTATGTCAAAATAGTGTTTCAAATGATGAAAAGCTATTATAAGGGGTTTTGGAAAGCTAATGCTTTAAAATATATGAACGTATGCTGATCGTTTCTCTCTAAACCATGCAAAAAGTAAAGTAATATGCAAGTTGCCGCTTGCAGTGTTGTCAAATTACCAGGTTTGCTGATTAAATGTTTCTAACGAAGAGATCTTACTGGAACTTCGGGTTGACGTCGTCGTGGTCTAGACATCCGAATGATGTGCCATTTGTCTCTGGATGCAATGTCTTTGTACACATCGGGCATTGTGAGAAGTACCAGTTGTGGTGGGTGGATACCTCATTGATTCTTGCTATGCATGTGAAGCTTTTTCATTAAATCTGGCAAATGTAGTTTTTGTTATAGTTCTAGGTGTTAATTGCTTAAAGGTATATTTAATGAAAGTATGTTACCAGGTTGTGGTGTGATGTGTTGTTAAGCAAATCATTGATTGTTACGGTGTCTTCTTGTTGATTCTGTGCTGTGGCCTCTGGTAATTCTTTCAACCTGTTAAGAAGTAAGGGCTGATAGTTCTTTCAACCACTAATGTTAGTTCTTGATAAAACTGTATCTTACGTATTGACTTGTTATTTGACATGGAATAAAGAGGCATTAGCAGAACTTGATTGTTATCATGACTACCCGATTGAAGACTAAAGGTATTGATTTGTGTCGATTCATGCACGTTTTGATCAGTATAATTGGCCGATATAGTTTTTGTAATTAAAATGTAAACAAAGCGTTCTAATTCGAAAAATACAGCATGCACCAAGTTGTTCCAAGGGACATGTTTTTGGTTTTATAAATATAACAAAACATCCAATTTTGGTAAAAACGAACGCTATGATTGGCCGGCGATTTCCTATTGACCCTATTATATTTAACTTTTTAAATACCTAATTTCGACCCATGCACACCTCTCGTGATAAGGAAGAGGATGCACCAGTCCTGAAAAGTTGCATCATGAGCTATTCAAATTAAATAAGTTAAGACCAGTCAAACACATTAGGTTTGACCCGTGAAACGAATGTAACATCTCGGATTTTCTGTATTCGTATCCGTTTGTATTTAACCCGATTCGGGTACTTATTTCGGATCTTTATTATTAATAAAATAAAACATTTGCAAGTATTCCTTAATGTATTTTCATTTTGTATCCTTTATGTTCTTAAACTATTTCATTCTTTGTTTACACTTTAAAATAATCAAGAATTAATCATTTAAGAAAGTTCAGGGTTCAAAGTTGTCAAAAAATTAAAGGTTTTCGCTCCTAGGCCGGAGCGCCAAACGGTGGTGGTGGCTAGGGCCACCGCGCGCCACCTTCACCCACCTGCACAGATCGTTTTGCTTTTCTTGTTTCCTAGTTCGTTTTTGACACAAAATCGCTTGTTTTTGGACTATATCGAGTGAATTAAGCCCCAAGAAAAGTAATATAACCTGATTACATATCCATATACATTACCCCTTGCTCAAGAACGAATTTTACTGCATATAATATTAATTTGGTTATTAAAAGCTTATTCGGTTTCTTAAACGAGTAAAATAGCCATATTTTGTTCGTTTTTGTGTTTCCTATATAAACAAGACATATTGTACCTGCCAATAATTTCCCTAAACCCTAATTACACATTCCCAGCCGTCGCCTACCTCTTCCATACATAAACTTCTTCATTTTGGCCATTTTATTTGAAGATTCAAGCTTCGGCGGTTGACTTTGCTATTAGATTGACCTTTGACTTCATCTTTCGGTTGATTTATTCACTTTCCGGGTAAGTTGTGAGTTGTAAATCGTTCATACATATTCCCTAGTCAATAATCTTAAATCGATTTATGAGATTGAAGGGTGTTGACTGGTAAAATCGATTAACACTGTTCAAGGGCATAATAGTCAACAAGTTTGACTATTCGTTTTCTCATGCTTTTGGTCAGAACCGATGTTCGGTCCAGAAGACCTTTATTTTCATAACGATATTTTAAGGATACTGACCAAAACCCGACTTCCGACTCACTGTTCGGATTCTGGTCAGTCCCGACTCGCTCAAACGTTTAATTTAACATAACCGGAGTTCTAGACGTCCATTTGGAACGATTCCAGCGGCAACGAGTTCGGGTTTTCTCATATTTATTTATCTCAAAGTCTCAGGTTTATTTGACTCACTCTTTTCGACGCGTTAGAGGATGACTTGTTTATTAGTTAACCGTTTATTCATATCCTTGTTTACTCGCTTACGCAATAAGGTGAGTTTTATCCTTCCCCTCTATTTTACTGATTTTCATATGTTTTGGGGACATATGTGTACAAGTAATAATATCTAGCTCATATTTTTATACTACATATTTACACAAACCTAGCAAACGAATGATTATATGTATTTCGATCAAATTTTATTTGTTACTTGTTTATGTGCTTATGTGTTTATATTCAATCATTTTTTGGAGAGGTCCATCAGAAGTCTAGCAAGTCAGTATGATCATACGCCGTCGTAGTAACCAAAGCTCGTTCGCAGGGCGATGGTAAACCGACAATCTCAGTCAGTCATTGTAGCCAGTGCCCATTTCGCAAGGCAACGATTAAATGGCACATTATTTGTTTATGGTTTGATTGTTTATTACCACATTTATTTTGTTTAGCTTATTTATTTATATCTATTATATCATGCAAAACTGGTGATAATCTCACTCAACCTTGTGTTGACAAACTCTATTTATTTTCTACGCATATGTGGGCTATCGTTTGACTTGAAGTTTGACATGAAAGACATCTAGAAAACACCTTATGAAATCAAGGAAGACTATAGACAATAAATTAAAGAATTGCTATATTCTATTTGTTTTGAATTAATTGTTCGTGTTATGAATGTTTGTGCACTTTATATGAAATAATTAATTTAATAGATATTGTCACATTTTTATTTATGATAGTTTCTTCGAGCTGTGAGCAATCGGCTCACACCCCGGCATTTCCGCCTTAGGTTAGGGTGTGACAGATTGGTATCAGAGCCGAGGATTTTAAGATAGGTCGTTAGAAATTGTCCTAGACATCTGCTTTTGACCCCATACGTGCTTATCTGACTGACTTATGTGCTTATTAAATTGTTTACAACTTATATAGGTTAATTATTTTATTTCGTTTTATTTATTGTGCACACACACAAAAATTCCAAGGTTATACTCAACTTCAAAATATTTTTAAAATTTTTTATTTTTAGTAGATTGTCTTTTATTTTGGGAAATTCATTAAGAATTCCCGTGTTTTGTTTTTGCTCCCTCACCTTAAAGCATGGAAGTATGACATGTCCAGTAGTAACCGTAGGGGGTAAGAGAACTGTGAGTCGGACCTTGGCAAAATTGTTCCAAGAACCCAAGGTAAGACGCTATTCCTTACATAGGATAACCTGACCACAATACTCGGACATCTAGGCCAAAGCAGGACAAATGTCATATAACCGTAACTTTAAGTGGTAAACGTGAACGGTTAAACGATGCATTCCTTTTATAAAACCAAATTCATGGTGGTTCGTGGCTAAATTCGGGAAAATTTTTTAATATTTTATTATTATTGTTTTAAAATGTTTAGTTGGGTGAAAAATCCATGTAAATTTATAGGCACTCCAACTATTCATTTCTCAACTCATTTTCGATTTGATTTTTGGTTGGAACGTATCACCCGTGGTGGTTCATGAGATACTCCAACTACTCATATTTGGATCCGATGATTCGATATTTAGTTGGGTCAGTTAAAATGCCATGTAACGCTCATGGGCCGACCAACTCCATTGATTTAATAATTCGTTAATTAGTTGGGTCAGTTAAAATGTCATGTAATGCTCATGGGTCGACCAACTCAATTGTTTTGTAACTCGTTATTTTAATTGGACCAGTAAATTGTCATGGAATGCTCATGGGAGGCCCAATTCACAAAATCTTACATTGTGTTATTTAGTTGGGCCATTCAAATTGACATGAAAAGCTCATGAGATGCCAACTCATTGGATATGTTTTGTTATTTAATTGGGTTCTCGAGCTACCATGGGAAGCCCATGAAAAGCCCAACCCAATCACATTTAATTTTTGAATATGAAATAAACATTGTGTATTTATTTAAATACCTCAAAATCATTCACATTATTTTAAATCGCGACTCATCCTCAAGTCATGACAAGTCACTATCACAAATTTGTTACGTTTCCTCATTTTCTCACATCAACTTATTCATACAACATACCATCATATCATGAAATTTTACCGCTAGTCCTCATAGAATGTTTTCCCTAAGAATCTATCATCGAAATCAACGTCATTCATCTGCTTCTCACGATCGCCGTCTGATTACTAGAATCGCCAAGGAGTTTGCTGCTAGTCTCAGATGACCATGTAAGGATGGAACTTTTTTCTCGGAAGGACTCTAAACCTATCCCTGATAAAATCTAAAACCAAAACCGAAACCTCAACAAAACCAAAATGCCCCGAACAAGAAATCTTATACTAATTCATAACCGTTATGCTCCACTTGCAATTATCATTTTGGAAAGTTATTTAAATTATCTTCTCTCAGTTATTGCATTTTATCATATTCTCAAACTATAAACTATCAAGAAAATTTCAATCTTTACCCTCAACTTTAATTATAAACATTTTATTACTTCTTGTTTTTTCTTTAATCTCATGTTACTTTTCACAACTTATCTTCCATCTGATAAGTCTTTATTATTAAAATTTAATTTTCACTATTAAATTAAATCACCCAATAATTAATCTAATTTTTATCATTAAATTGACTTTTTGATTAAATCTCCATGGAAATCCATGTATAACTCAATCACTCATTTTATTTATTGACATTTTCACGATTATTGTTGAAATTTCATTTTTTATTAAGTTTCGTTATTTAGTTGAAATTAAACGGTGGCTCGTAAGTATTTCAACTCCCTACTTTGATTTTCGATACATATTGGGATTTTTGAACGTTTTAATGATAACTTCGTTAGTTTTCAGAATAGTCATGGTGGTTCATGCATTTCTAGCCTCGCGTTTCTCTTATTTTATTGTATTATTTCACATCTCATTTTCATTTTCATGATTTATTTAATATTCGCTATTTACTTAAAGTTCCATAATAAATCATGGATAATTCAATTTACTTATTTCATATAATTTTTATACGATTTTGTGGAATTAGGAAGATCCTCGTAATTCATGGATACTCCAATGACATACTTCATGTTATATTTAATTTTAAAGATTTGTTTGGAATAAGACTATCTCGGTGATTCGGGAATATCCGCTTCCTAATTTAATCTATTAATAATTTGTTTGAAAATACGTATATTTTCTCATTTCCATTAATATTTCAATTACTATTTACCATTTATTATAATATTTTAATTTTTTAATTCGAATTATTCTCATCTCCAAATTTCACAACTTGAAAAGCTATAAGTTTATATCAATTTCTCTTTAAATCTCATAAGTTTCTCATCTAACCACAATCGATCCATCAAAATCTTCGTTAACTTTGTTAAATTCATACTCTCGGTTTTAAGAATTTCATTCCTAATGATTACGATATTTAAAGATTTCACATGTCATTTACTCATTTTAAGATTTGTGGTTAATTAAACTTTTGCGCATTTCATCTCATGAATCAAGTTTCTTTTATCTATCAAGGATTAACTTCTTATAATATCCTACTCTCAATTTATTCTCGTTCATCATGATACATTTCAAATATCTGCTTCAAGAAAATCCATTTCAATCTTCAAAATTTATATTTTTGCAATGAAAGATGTTTTAGAAAGTATACTACTTTATTCATTAACTCGAATGTTCATTTTCAGAAAGTGTTTCATACATTGATTATCTTTTGGATTTATATTTAAATTTATCAAAACATTAATTTGTTCCTCTCAAAATTTTAGTTTTCAATATTTTATAAACCACATGATGGGACGGATAATGCGGACCATTTGACGATAAGAGTAATTATGATCGCGAACATAATTGTCCAAGTCCTCGTATTAAATCATAATACGTACAATTGTGTGTCATAATCTAGAACCTAAAGTAGTTTGAGGAACGGTGCAAATGTTAAGATGATAAGGACATAGTGGATACGCCACTGGTACATCCTATATAAAAGTGCCCTTATCGGATTGTCATTTGGAGCGTTGCTTCGATTATTATAAGTTCTATGTTATGAGATTTTCCTTCAGAGTTTAATTATTTTCAAAACGATTATGTTTTAGTTTTCCTTAATTTCGGGACGAAATTCCCTAAAGTAGGGGAGACTGTAACATCTCGGATTTTTCGTATTCGTATTCGTTTGTATTTAACCCGATTCGGGAACTTATTTTGGATCTTTATTATTAATAAAATCAAACTTTTACAAGTATTCCATAATGTATTTTCATTTTGCATCCTTTATGTTCTTAAAGTATTTCATTCTTTGTTTAAACTTTAAAATAATCAAGAATTAATCATTTAAGAAAGTTCAGGAACCAAATTTGTCAAAAAATGAAAGGTTTTCCCTCCTAGGCCAGAGCGCCGGGTGGTGGTGGTGGCTAGGGCTGCCGTGCGCCACCTCCACCCACCTGCACAGCTTTGTCATCACAAACTGGCGTGTCAGATTTGGAGAGTAATTAATGCCATCATCATCAGACTCTTCTTGAATTGGATATAGGGTACCTGCAAGTTCATCAACATTAAAAATAGACCTGAATTCCTCGTCCAATCCTACATCTATTTCCCTGGTTTTCTGAGCAGCATATCCGGTCATGGGATCATCACGAGGCGTATGATCATGTGGAGCAGTTTGTTTGTCTGCTCCACTGCCACCACCAACACCTTCAATACCACCATTATTTCCACTATCATTATTATCCGAGTCGTCATCATCACCATCCGACTCTTCATCAAAACTGTCCATCACGTCATCTTCATCCTCCTTGTCATCATCTTCATCACTTTCTTAATATTGCCAGCTTCAGTCACTCCAATAGTTGGAGTTATAACAAGAACATTTCCTGAACCACCAACACTGGAACCAACAATTGTGCCCACCACCAAGTCATCACTACCGGTGACATTGACACCAGCAACACCACTAAGACCAGCCGTAGCAGACTGTCCTTTCTTTCATTTATTCCCTTCCACTTCATTGTCGGAGTTCACCCAACCACCAAAACCTTTACTCAAACAATCTTTAAGATCCTCAATGTCTTGATCTGTCATCTTCATCAGCTCAGAGGTGAAGAGATATTTGTTGATCAAGTCTTCATTCATTTTCAGTTGAGCTTCGTTCAGACGATCTTGCTCTTTCAATTTGAACTTCAAACGTTCAATCTTATATGTGAGCTCAGCATTTTCTGCAATAAGAGTACCAACGTTCCTTGAAGATCCTTGATCACTCTCAAGCAGAGCAATTCTAGCCTCCAGACACTCAGTCTCAAGCAGCACCCTGCCAGTCTCCTTCTCTAAATCATCTTTTAGACTTGTTGCAAGGTGAGAGGACGAAGGCAAGTCATTTTCAAGGTAAGAGACTCTCGACTCCAGTCTCACACCTTCCTCATGGAGTTTAGCAAGTGACAAAGATTGATAATTCAAAAGAGTTTATTGATTGTCAACTCGCTTTTGAAGGACCTCAATTATTATTTGTTGACTAGTAATGAGAGCTCTGTCAACCTCTCGGTCATTTTCCAACTTGGCCACCCTCTATACCAACACGGCCTTGTCCTTTTCCAACTATGCACCCTTCTTTTTCCGATCTTTCACAAACTCAAGTAACACTTTCTCATGATCGGCTCACTTTTCGTTTG